>NW_027480604.1:600000-817040 GCF_051401765.1 Calliopsis andreniformis
CCTCAATCCTCAATTCTCTATCTTCAATCCTCAATACTGAATCTTCAATCCTAAATCCTCAATCCTCAATCCTCAATCCTCAATCCTCAATCTTCAATCCTCAGCCCGCAATCCTCTATCTTCAATCCTCAATCCTCAATCCTGAATCCTCAATCTTCAGCCCTCAGTCCTCAACAATCAGTTGTCAATCCTCAATCCTCAATACAACATCATCAATTCACAGTTTTCAATACTCAATACTCAATCTGCAATCTTCAAATCTCTATCCACAAACACCAATGCTCATCACTCAACCCTCAACACTCCGTCCCCAATCCTCAATCCTCAATCCTCATTCTTCAATCCTCAATACCAAATCCTCAATCTTCAATCCTCAATCCTCAATTCGCAATCCTCAATCCTCAATCCTCAGACCTCAAGCATCAATACCCAACCCTCTGTCCTCGTCCTCAATCCACAACACTTAATCCTCAATCCGCAACCTTCAATCTTCAATATTCAACATTCAATCCTCAATCCTCAATCCTCAATCCTCAATCCTCAATCCTCAATTCTCAGCCCTCAATCCTCTATCCGCAATTCTCAACTTTCAATCCTGAATACTCAACCTTCGATACTCAATCCTCAATCCTCAATCCTCAATCCTCAATCCTCAATCCCATATCATCAATCCTCAATCCTCAACCCTCAATCCTCAGTCCTGAAACATCAATACCGAATCCTCAATCCTGAATCCTCAACCTTCAGCCCTCAGTCCTCAACAATCAATTGTCAATCCTCAATCCTCAATAGAATATCCTCAATTCACAGCTTTCAATACTCAATCCCCATTCTTCAATCATAAAATCTCAATCCACAAACATCAGTTCTCATCACTCAACCCTCACCACTCAGTCCTCAATCTTCAATCCTCAATCCTAAATCCTCAACCTTCAATCCTCAATACCCAATCTTCAATCCTCAATCCTCAATTCTAAATCCTCAATACTCAATCCTCAATCGTCAATCCTCAATTCCCAATCCTCAATCTTCAATCCTCAATCCTCAATCCTCAGACCTCAAACATCAATACTCAACCCTCAGTCCTCGTCCGCAATCCACAACCCTCAATCCTCAATCCTCAATCTTCAATCATCAATATTCAATATTCAATCCTCAATCCTCAATCCTCTATCCTCAATCCTCAATCCTGAATGTTCAATCCTCAATACCCAATCCTCAATCTTCAATACTCAATCCTCAATCCTCAATCCTCGATCCTCGAACCTCAATCCTCAGTCCTCAATCCTCAATCCTCAACGTTCAATCCGCAATACCCAATCCTCAAACTTCAATTCTCAATCCTCAATCCTCAGTCCTCAATCCTCAATCCTCAATCCTCAATACTCAATCTGCAATCTTCAATCATCAATATTCCACCTTCAATCCTCAATCCCCAATCCTCCATCCTCAATCCTCAATCCTCAATGTTCAATCCGCAATACCCAATCCTCAATCTTCAATCCTCAATCCTCAATCCTCAAACCTCAATCTTCAACCCTCAAACCCCATTCCTCAATCTTCAATCCTCAATACTCAATCTTCAATCCTCAAACCTCAATCCTCAATCCTCAATCCTCAATCCTCAATCCTCAATCCTCGATCTTCAATCCTCAATACTCAATCTTCAACCCTCAATCTTCAATCCTCAATCCTCAATCCTCATTCTTCAATCCTCAACACCCAGTCCTCAATCTTCAATCCTCAATCCTCAATCCTCAATTCTCAATCCTCAATCCTCAATCCTCAGACCTCAAACATCAATACTCAACCCTCTGTCCTCGTGCGCAATCCACAACCCTCAATCCTCAATCCTCAATCTTCAATCATCAATATTCAATCATCAATCCTCAATCTTCAATCCTCTATCCTCAATCCTCAATCCTGAATGTTCAATCCTCAATACCCAATCCACAATCTTCAATCCTCATTCCTCAATCCTCAATCCTCAATCCTCAATCCTCAATCCTCAGTCCTCAAACCTCAATCCTGAATCCTCAATCCTGAATCCTCAATCTTCAGCCCTCAGTCCTCAACAATCAATTGTCGGTTCTCAATCCTCAATAGAATATACCCAATTCACAGTTTTCAACACTCAATGCCCAATCTTCAATCTTCAAATCTCAATCCACAAACATCAATTCTCATCACTCAACGCTCAACACTCAGTCCCCAATCCTCAATCTTCAATCCCCAATCCTCAATCCTCTATCCTCAATCCTCAATCTTCAATCCTCAATACTCAATCTTCAATCCTCAATCCTCAATCCTCAATCCTCAATCCACAATCCTCAATCCTCAATCCTCAATCGTCAATCTCCAATCCTGCATACTCAATCTTCAATCCTCAATCCTCAACCCTCACTCCTCAGTCCTCATTCTTCAATCCTCAATACCAAATCCTCAATCTTCAATCCTCAATCCTCAGTCCTCAATTCGCAATCCGCAATCCTCAGACCTCATGCATTAATACCCAACCCTCAGTCCTCGTCCTCAATCTACAACCCTCAATCCTCAATCCTCAATCTTCAATCCTCAATCCTCAATTCGCAATCCTCAATCCTCAATCCTCAGACCTCAAGCATCAATACCCAACCCTCTGTCCTCGTCCTCAATCCACAACACTTAATCCTCAATCCGCAACCTTCAATCTTCAATATTCAACATTCAATCCTCAATCCTCAATCCTCAATCCTCAATCCTCAATCCTCAATTCTCAGCCCTCAATCCTCTATCCGCAATTCTCAACTTTCAATCCTGAATACTCAACCTTCGATACTAAATCCTCAATCCTCAATCCTCAATCCTCAATCCTCAATCCCATATCATCAATCCTCAATCCTCAACCCTCAATCCTCAGTCCTGAAACATCAATACCGAATCCTCAATCCTGAATCCTCAACCTTCAGCCCTCAGTCCTCAACAATCAATTGTCAATCCTCAATCCTCAATAGAATATCCTCAATTCACAGCTTTCAATACTCAATCCCCATTCTTCAATCATAAAATCTCAATCCACAAACATCAGTTCTCATCACTCAACCCTCACCACTCAGTCCTCAATCTTCAATCCTCAATCCTAAATCCTCAACCTTCAATCCTCAATACTCAATCTTCAATCCTCAATCCTCAATTCTAAATCCTCAATACTCAATCCTCAATCGTCAATCCTCAATTCCCAATCCTCAATCTTCAATCCTCAATCCTCAATCCTCAGACCTCAAACATCAATACTCAACCCTCAGTCCTCGTCCGCAATCCACAACCCTCAATCCTCAATCCTCAATCTTCAATCATCAATATTCAATATTCAATCCTCAATCCTCAATCCTCTATCCTCAATCCTCAATCCTGAATGTTCAATCCTCAATACCCAATCCTCAATCTTCAATACTCAATCCTCAATCCTCAATCCTCGATCCTCGAACCTCAATCCTAAGTCCTCAATCCTCAATCCTCAACGTTCAATCCGCAATACCCAATCCTCAAACTTCAATTCTCAATCCTCAATCCTCAGTCCTCAATCCTCAATCCTCAATCCTCAATACTCAATCTGCAATCTTCAATCATCAATATTCCACCTTCAATCCTCAATCCCCAATCCTCCATCCTCAATCCTCAATCCTCAATGTTCAATCCGCAATACCCAATCCTCAATCTTCAATCCTCAATCCTCAATCCTCAAACCTCAATCCTCAATCCTCAAACCCCATTCCTCAATCTTCAATCCTCAATACTCAATCTTCAATCCTCAAACCTCAATCCTCAATCCTCAATCCTCAATCCTCAATCCTCAATCCTCGATCTTCAATCCTCAATACTCAATCTTCAACCCTCAATCTTCAATCCTCAATCCTCAATCCTCATTCTTCAATCCTCAACACCCAGTCCTCAATCTTCAATCCTCAATCCTCAATCCTCAATTCTCAATCCTCAATCCTCAATCCTCAGACCTCAAACATCAATACTCAACCCTCTGTCCTCGTGCGCAATCCACAACCCTCAATCCTCAATCCTCAATCTTCAATCATCAATATTCAATCATCAATCCTCAATCTTCAATCCTCTATCCTCAATCCTCAATCCTGAATGTTCAATCCTCAATACCCAATGCACAATCTTCAATCCTCATTCCTCAATCCTCAATCCTCAATCCTCAATCCTCAATCCTCAGTCCTCAAACCTCAATCCTGAATCCTCAATCCTGAATCCTCAATCTTCAGCCCTCAGTCCTCAACAATCAATTGTCGGTTCTCAATCCTCAATAGAATATACCCAATTCACAGTTTTCAACACTCAATGCCCAATCTTCAATCTTCAAATCTCAATCCACAAACATCAATTCTCATCACTCAACGCTCAACACTCAGTCCCCAATCCTCAATCTTCAATCCCCAATCCTCAATCCTCTATCCTCAATCCTCAATCTTCAATCCTCAATACTCAATCTTCAATCCTCAATCCTCAATCCTCAATCCTCAATCCACAATCCTCAATCCTCAATCCTCAATCGTCAATCTCCAATCCTGCATACTCAATCTTCAATCCTCAATCCTCAACCCTCACTCCTCAGTCCTCATTCTTCAATCCTCAATACCAAATCCTCAATCTTCAATCCTCAATCCTCAGTCCTCAATTCGCAATCCGCAATCCTCAGACCTCATGCATTAATACCCAACCCTCAGTCCTCGTCCTCAATCTACAACCCTCAATCCTCAATCCTCAATCTTCAATCATCAATATTCAACCTTCAATCCTCAGTCCCCAATCCTCAATCCTCAATCCTCAATCCTCAATCCTCAAACCTCAATACCCAATCCTCAATCCTCAATCCTCAATCCTCAATCCTCAATCCTCCATCCTCAATCCTCAATCCTCAATCCTCAGTCCCCAAACCTCAATCCTGAATCCTCAATCCTGAATCGTCAATCTTCAGCCCTCAGTCCTCAACAATCAGTTGTCAATACTCAATCCTCAATAGAATATCACCAATTCACAGGTTTCAAAACTCAATACTCAATCCGCAATCTTCAGATCTCTATCCACAAACATCAATTCACATCACTCATCCCTCGACACTCAGTCCTTTATGTTCAATCCGCAGTCCTCAATTCTCAATCTTCAATCCTCAATACTGAATCTTCAATCCTCAATCCTCAATCCTCAATCCTCAATCCTCAATCCTCAATCCTCAATCTTCAATACTCAGTCCCCAATCCTCAATCTTCAATCCTCAAACCTCAATCCTCAATCCTCGATCCTCGAACCTCAATCCTCAGTCGTCAATCCTCAGTCCTCAATGTTCAATCCGCAATACCCAATCCTCAATCTTCAATTCTCAATCCTCAATCCTCAGTCCTCAATCCACAATCCTCAATCCTCAATCCTCAATCTTCAATCCTCAATACTCAATCTGCAATCCTCAATCCTCAATCCTCAATCCTCAATCCTAATTAGTGACTCCTCAATACCCAATCCTCAATCTTCAATCCTCAATCCTCAATCCTCAATTCTCAATCCGTAATCCTCAATCCTCAATCCTCAATCTTCAATTCTCAATACTCAATCTTCAATACTCAATCCTCAATCCTCAATCCCCAATCCTCAATCCTCAATCGTCAATCCTCAATTCCCAATCCTCAATCTTCAATCCTCAACCCTCAATCTTCAATCCTCAATCCTCAATCCTCAATCCTCAATACTCAATCTTCAATCCTCAATCCTCAGTTCTCAATCCTCAATACTCAATCCTCAATCGTCAATCCTCAATCCCCAATCCACAGTCTTCAATACTCAATCCTCAATCCTCAATCCTCAATCCTCAATCTTCAATCCTCAATACTCAATCTTCAATACTCAATCTTCAATCCTCAATCCTCAATTCTCAATCCTCAATACTCAATACTCAATCGTCAATCCTCAATTCCCAGTCCTCAATCTTCAATCCTCAATCCTCAATCTTCAACCCTCAATCCTCAATCCTCAAACCCCAATCCTCAATCTTCAATCCTCAATACTCAATCTTCAATCCTCAATCCTCAATCCTCAATCCTCAATCCTCAATCCTCAATCCTCAATCTTCAATCCTCGATACTCATTCTTCAACCCTCAATCTTCAATCCTCAATCCTCAGTCCTCATTCTTCAATCCTCAACACCCAGTCCTCAATCCTCAATCCTCAATCCTCAATCCTCAATTCTCAATCCTCAATCCTCAATCCTCAGACCTCAAACATCAATACTCAACCCTCAGTCCTCGATCCTCGAACCTCAATCCTCAGTCCTCAATCTTCAAACCTCAATCCTCAATCCGCAATCTTGAATCCCCAATACTCAATCTTCAATCCTCAATCCTCAATTCTCAATCCTCAACACTCAATCCTCAATCGTCAATCCTCAAACCCAATCCTCAACCTTCAATCCTCTATCCTCAATCCTCAATCCTCAATCTTCAATCCTCAATCTTCAATCCTCAATCTTCAATCCTCAATCCTCAATCGTCAATCCGCAATCCTCAATCCTCAATCCTCAATCCTCTATCCTCAACCCTCATTCCTCAGTCCTGAAACCTCAATCCCGAATCCTCAATCCTGAATCCGCAAACTTCAGTCCTCAGTCCTCAACAATCAATTGTCAATCCTCAATCCTCAATAGAATATTCTTAATTCACAGTTTTCAATACTTAATCCCCATTCTTCAATCTTCAAGTCTCAATCCACAAACATCAATTCTCATCACTCAGCCCTCAACACTCAGTCCTCAATCTTCAATCCTCAATCCTCAATCCGCAATCTTGAATCCTCAATACTCAATCTTCAATCCTCAATCCTCAATTCTCAATCCTCAACACTCAATCCTCAATCGTCAATCCTCAATGCCCAATCCTCAATCTTCAATCCTCAATCCTCAATTCTCAATCCTCAATACTCAATCCTCAATCGTCAATCCTCAATTCCCAATCCTCAATCTTCAATCCTCAATCCACAATATTCAATCCTCAATCCTCAATCCTCAATCCCCAATCCTCAATCTGCAATCCACAATACTCAATCTTCAATCCTCAATCCTCAATCCTCAATCCTCAACCTCAATCCTCAATCCTCAATCCTCAATCTTCAATCCTCAATACTCAATCTTCAACCCTCAATCTTCAATCCTCAATCCACAATCCTCATTCTTCAATCCTCAACACCCAATCCTCAATCTTCAATCCTCAATCCTCAATCCTCAATTCTCAATCCTCAATCCTCAATCCTCAGACCGCAAACATCAATACTCAACCCTCAGTCCTCGTCCGCAATCCACAACCCTCAATCCTCAATCCTCAATCCTCAATCCTAATTAGTGACTCCTCAATACCCAATCCTCAATCTTCAATCCTCAATCCTCAATCCTCAATTCTCAATCCGTAATCCTCAATCCTCAATCCTCAATCTTCAATTCTCAATACTCAATCTTCAATACTCAATCCTCAATCCTCAATACCCAATCCTCAATCCTCAATCGTCAATCCTCAATTCCCAATCCTCAATCTTCAATCCTCAACCCTCAATCTTCAATCCTCAATCCTCAATCCTCAATCCTCAATACTCAATCTTCAATCCTCAATCCTCAGTTCTCAATCCTCAAAACTCAATCCTCAATCGTCAATCCTCAATCCCCAATCCTCAGTCTTCAATACTCAATCCTCAATCCTCAATCCTCAATCCTCAATCTTCAATCCTCAATACTCAATCTTCAATACTCAATCTTCAATCCTCAATCCTCAATTCTCAATCCTCAATACTCAATACTCAATCGTCAATCCTCAATTCCCAATCCTCAATCTTCAATCCTCAATCCTCAATCTTCAACCCTCAATCCTCAATCCTCAAACCCCAATCCTCAATCTTCAATCCTCAATACTCAATCTTCAATCCTCAATCCTCAATCCTCAATCCTCAATCCTCAATCCTCAATCCTTAATCTTCAATCCTCGATACTCATACTTCAACCCTCAATCTTCAATCCTCAATCCTCAGTCCTCATTCTTCAATCCTCAACACCCAGTCCTCAATCCTCAATCCTCAATCCTCAATCCTCAATTCTCAATCCTCAATGCTCAGTCCTCAATCCTCAGACCTCAAACATCAATATTCAACCCTCAGTCCTCGATCCTCGAACCTCAATCCTCAGTCCTCAATCCTCAATCCTCAATATTCAATCCGCAATACCCAATCCTCAATCTTCAATCCTCAATCCTCAATCCTCAAACCTCAATCCTCAATCCTCAACCGTCAATCCTCAGTCCTCGAACCTCAACCGTGAATCCTCAATCCTGAATCCTCAATCTTCATCCCTCAGTCCTCAACAATCAATTGTCAACCCTCAATCCTCAATAGAATATCCTCAATTCACGGCTTTCAATACTCAATCCCCATTCTTCAATCTTCAAATCTCAATCCGCAAACATCAATTCTCATCACTCAACCCTCAACACTCAGTCCTCAATCTTCAAACCTCAATCCTCAATCCGCAATCTTGAATCCCCAATACTCAATCTTCAATCCTCAATCCTCAATTCTCAATCCTCAACACTCAATCCTCAATCGTCAATCCTCAATCCCCAATCCTCAACCTTCAATCCTCTATCCTCAATCCTCAATCCTCAATCTTCAATCCTCAATCTTCAATCCTCAATCTTCAATCCTCAATCCTCAATCGTCAATCCGCAATCCTCAATCCTCAATCCTCAATCCTCAATCCTCAACCCTCAATCCTCAGTCCTGAAACCTCAATCCCGAATCCTCAATCCTGAATCCGCAAACTTCAGTCCTCAGTCCTCAACAATCAATTGTCAATCCTCAATCCTCAATAGAATATCCTCAATTCACAGCTTTCAATACTCAATCCCCATACTTCAATCATCAAATCTCAATCCACAAACATCAGTTCTCATCACTCAACCCTCACCACTAAGTCCTCAATCTTCAATCCTCAATCCTAAATCCTCAACCTTCAATCCTCAATACTCAATCTTCAATCCTCAATCCTCAATTCTAACTCCTCAATACTCAATCCTCAATCGTCAATCCTCAATTCCCAATCCTCAATCTTCAATCCTCAATCCTCAATCCTCAGACCTCAAACATCAATACTCAACCCTCAGTCCTCGTCCGCAATCCACAACCCTCAATCCTCAATCCTCAATCTTCAATCATCAATATTCAATATTCAATCCTCAATCCTCAATCCTCTATCCTCAATCCTCAATCCTGAATGTTCAATCCTCAATACCCAATCCTCAATCTTCAATACTCAATCCTCAATCCTCAATCCTCGATCCTCGAACCTCAATCCTCAGTCCTCAATCCTCAATCCTCAACGTTCAATCCGCAATACCCAATCCTCAAACTTCAATTCTCAATCCTCAATCCTCAGTCCTCAATCCTCAATCCTCAATCCTCAATACTCAATCTGCAATCTTCAATCATCAATATTCCACCTTCAATCCTCAATCCCCAATCCTCCATCCTCAATCCTCAATCCTCAATGTTCAATCCGCAATACCCAATCCTCAATCTTCAATCCTCAATCCTCAATCCTCAAACCTCAATCCTCAATCCTCAAACCCCATTCCTCAATCTTCAATCCTCAATACTCAATCTTCAATCCTCAATCCTCAATCCTCAATCCTCAATCCTCAATCCTCAATCCTCAATCCTCGATCTTCAATCCTCAATACTCAATCTTCAATCCTCAATCTTCAATCCTCAATCCTCAATCCTCATTCTTCAATCCTCAACACCCAGTCCTCAATCTTCAATCCTCAATCCTCAATCCTCAATTCTCAATCCTCAATCCTCAATCCTCAGACCTCAAACATCAATACTCAACCCTCTGTCCTCGTGCGCAATCCACAACCCTCAATCCTCAATCCTCAATCTTCAATCATCAATATTCAATCATCAATCCTCAATCTTCAATCCTCTATCCTCAATCCTCAATCCTGAATGTTCAATCCTCAATACCCAATCCACAATCTTCAATCCTCAATCCTCAATCCTCAATCCTCAATCTTCAATCCTCAATACTCAATCTTCAACCCTCAATCTTCAATCCTCAATCCACAATCCTCATTCTTCAATCCTCAACACCCAATCCTCAATCTTCAATCCTCAATCCTCAATCGTCAATTCTCAATCCTCAATCCTCAATCCTCAGACCTCAAACATCAATACTCAACCCTCAGTCCTCGTCCGCAATCCACAACCCTCAATCCTCAATCCTCAATCTTCAATCATCAATATTCAATCTTCAATCCTCAATACTCAATCCTCTATCCTCAATCCTCAATCCTCAATACTCAATCTTCAATCCTCAATCCTCAATCCTCAATCCTCAATCCTCAATCCTCAACCGTCAATCCTGAGTCCTGAAACCTCAATCCCGAATCCTCAATCCTGAATCCGCAAACTTCAGTCCTCAGTCCTCAACAATCAACCGTCAATCCTCAATCCTCAATAGAATATCCTCAATTCACAGTTTTCAATACTCAATCCCCATTCTTCAATCTTCAAATGTCAATCCACAAACATCAATTCTCATCACTCAGCCCTCAACACTCAGTCCTCAATCTTCAATCCTCAATCCTCAATCGGCAATCTTGAATCCTCAATCCTCAATCTTCAATCCTCAATACTCAATCTGCAATCCTCAATCCTGATTCTTCAATCCTCAACACCCAATCCTCAATCTTCAATCCTCAATCCTCAATCCTCAATCATCAATCCTCAATTTTCAATCCTCAATCTTCAATCCTCAATCCTCAATCTTCAACCCTCAATCCTCAATCCTCAAACCCCAATCCTCAATCTTCAATCCTCAATACTCAATCTTCAATCCTCAATCCTCAATCCTCAATCCTCAATCCTCAATCCTCAATCCTCAATCCTCAACCCTCAATCCTCAGTCCTGAAACCTCAATCCCGAATCCTCAATCCTGAATCCGCAAACTTCAGTCCTCAGTCCTCAACAATCAACCGTCAATCCTCAATCCTCAATAGAATATCCTCAATTCGCAGTTTTCAATACTCAATCCCCATTCTTCAATCTTCAAATCTCAATCCACAAACATCAATTCTCATCACTCAGCCCTCAACACTCAGTCCTCAATCTTCAATCCTCAATCCTCAATCGGCAAACTTGAATCCTCAATACTCAATCTTCAATCCTCAATCCTCTATTCACAATCCTCAATCCTCAATCCTCAATCCTCAATCTTCAATCCTCAATAATCAATCTGCAATCCTCAATCCTGATTCTTCAATCCTCAACACCCAATCCTCAATCTTCAATCCTCAATCCTCAATCCTCAATCATCAATCCTCAATTTTCAATCCTCAATACTCAATCTTCAATCATCAATCCTCAATCTTCAATCATGAATACTCAATCTGCAATCCTCAATCCTGATTCTTCAATCCTCAACACCCAATCCTCAATCTTCAATCCTCAATCCTCAATCCTCAATCCTCAATCCTCAACCTTCAATGCTCAATCTTCAATCCTCAAACCTCAATCCTCAATCCTGAATGTTCAATCCTCAATACCCAATCCTCAATCTTCAATCTTCAATACTCAATCCTCAATCCTCAACCCTCAATCCTCAGTCCTCAAACCTCAATCCAGAATCCTTAATCCTGAATCCTCAATCTTCAGCCCTCAGTCCTCAACAATCAATTGTCAGTCCTCAATCCTCAATAGAATATACCCAATTCACAGTTTTCAATACTCAATCCCCAATCTTCAATCTTCAAATCTCAATCCACAAACATCAATTCTCATCACACAACGCTCAACACTCAGTCCCCAATACTCAATCTTCAATCCTCAACCCTCAATCCTCAATCCTCAATCGTCAATCGTCAATCTCCAATCCTGAATACTCAGTCTTCAATCCTCAATCCTCAACACTCACTCCTCAGTCCTCATTCTTCAGTCCTCAATACCAAATCCTCAATCGTCAATCCTCAATCCTCAGTCCTCAATTCGCAACCCTCAATCCTCAGACCTCAAGCATTAATACCCAACCCTCAGTCCTCGTCCTCAATCTACAACCCTCAATCCTCAATCCTCAATCTTCAATCATCAATATTCAACCTTCAATCCTCAGTCCCCAATCCTCAATCCTCAATCCTCAATCCTCAATCCTCAAACCTCAATACCCAATCCTCAATCCTCAATCCTCAATCCTCAATCCTCAATCCTCCATCCTCAATCCTCAATCCTCAATCCTCAGTCCCCAAGCCTCAATCCTGAATCCTCAATCCTGAATCGTCAATCTTCAGCCCTCAGTCCTCAACAATCAGTTGTCAATCCTCAATCCTCAATAGAATATCACCAATTCACAGATTTCAAAACTCAATACTCAATCCGCAATCTTCAGATCTCTATCCACAAACATCAATTCACATCACTCATCCCTCGACACTCAGTCCTTTATGTTCAATCCGCAGTCCTCAATTCTCAATCTTCAATCCTCAATACTGAATCTTCAATCCTCAATCCTCAATCCTCAATCCTCAATCCTCAATCCTCAATCCTCAATCTTCAATACTCAGTCCCCAATCCTCAATCTTCAATCCTCAAACCTCAATCCTCAATCCTCGATCCTCGAACCTCAATCCTCAGTCGTCAATCCTCAGTCCTCAATGTTCAATCCGCAATACAAAATCCTCAATCTTGAATTCTCAATCCTCAATCCTCAGTCCTCAATCCACAATCCTCAATCCTCAATCCTCAATCTTCAATCCTCAATAATCAATCTGCAATCCTCAATCCTCAATCCTCAATCCTCAATCCTAATTAGTGACTCCTCAATACCCAATCCTCAATCTTCAATCCTCAATCCTCAATCCTCAATTCTCAATCCGTAATCCTCAATCCTCAATCCTCAATCTTCAATTCTCAATACTCAATCTTCAATACTCAATCCTCAATCCTCAATCCCCAATCCTCAATCCTCAATCGTCAATCCTCAATTCCCAATCCTCAATCTTCAATCCTCAACCCTCAATCTTCAATCCTCAATCCTCAATCCTCAATCCTCAATACTCAATCTTCAATCCTCAATCCTCAGTTCTCAATCCTCAATACTCAATCCTCAATCGTCAATCCTCAATCCCCAATCCTCAGTCTTCAATACTCAATCCTCAATCCTCAATCCTCAATCCTCAATCTTCAATCCTCAATACTCAATCTTCAATACTCAATCTTCAATCCTCAATCCTCAATTCTCAATCCTCAATACTCAATACTCAATCGTCAATCCTCAATTCCCAGTCCTCAATCTTCAATCCTCAATCCTCAATCTTCAACCCTCAATCCTCAATCCTCAAACCCCAATCCTCAATCTTCAATCCTCAATACTCAATCTTCAATCCTCAATCCTCAATCCTCAATCCTCAATCCTCAATCCTCAATCCTCAATCCTCAATCTTCAATCCTCGATACTCATTCTTCAACCCTCAATCTTCAATCCTCAATCCTCAGTCCTCATTCTTCAATCCTCAACACCCAGTCCTCAATCCTCAATCCTCAATCCTCAATCCTCAATTCTCAATCCTCAATCCTCAATCCTCAGACCTCAAACATCAATACTCAACCCTCAGTCCTAGATCCTCGAACCTCAATCCTCAGTCCTCAATCCTCAATCCTCAATGTTCAATCCGCAATACCCAATCCTCAATCTTCAATCCTCAATCCTCAATCCTCAAACCTCAATCCTCAATCCTCAACCGTCAATCCTCAGTCCTCGAACCTCAACCCTGAATCCTCAATCCTGAATCCTCAATCTTCATCCCTCAGTCCTCAACAATCAATTATCAACCCTCAATCCTCAATAGAATATCCTCAATTCACGGCTTTCAATACTCAATCCCCATTCTTCAATCTTCAAATCTCAATCCGCAAACATCAATTCTCATCACTCAACCCTCAACACTCAGTCCTCAATCTTCAAACCTCAATCCTCAATCCGCAATCTTGAATCCCCAATACTCAATCTTCAATCCTCAATCCTCAATTCTCAATCCTCAACACTCAATCCTCAATCGTCAATCCTCAATCCCCAATCCTCAACCTTCAATCCTCTATCCTCAATCCTCAATCCTCAATCTTCAATCCTCAATCTTCAATCCACAATCTTCAATCCTCAATCCTCAATCGTCAATCCGCAATCCTCAGTCCTCAATCCTCAATCCTCAATCCTCAACCCTCAATCCTCAGTCCTGAAACCTCAATCCCGAATCCTCAATCCTGAATCCGCAAACTTCAGTCCTCAGTCCTCAACAATCAACCGTCAATCCTCAATCCTCAATAGAATATCCTCAATTCACAGTTTTCAATACTCAATCCCCATTCTTCAATCTTCAAATCTCAATCCACAAACATCAATTCTCATCACTCAGCCCTCAACACTCAGTCCTCAATCTTCAATCCTCAATCCTCAATCGGCAATGTTGAATCCTCAATCCTCAATCTTCAATCCTCAATACTCAATCTGCAATCCTCAATCCTGATTCTTCAATCCTCAACACCCAATCCTCAATCTTCAATCCTCAATCCTCAATCCTCAATCATCAATCCTCAATTTTCAATCCTCAATCTTCAATCCTCAATCCTCAATCTTCAACCCTCAATCCTCAATCCTCAAACCCCAATCCTCAATCTTCAATCCTCAATACTCAATCTTCAATCCTCAATCCTCAATCCTCAATGTTCAATCCGCAATACCCAATCCTCAATCTTCAATCCTCAATCCTCAATCCTCAAACCTCAATCCTCAATCCACAACCGTCAATCCTCAGTCCTCGAACCTCAACCCTGAATCCTCAATCCTGAATCCTCTATCTTCATCCCTCAGTCCTTAACAATCAATTGTCAATCCTCAATCCTCAATAGAATATCCTCAATTCACGGCTTTCAATACTCAATCCCCATTCTTCAATCTTCAAACCTCAATCCTCAATCCGCAATATTGAATCCTCAATACTCAATCTTCAATCCTCAATCCTCAATCCTCAATGTTCAATCCGCAATACCCAATCCTCAATCTTCAATCCTCAATCCTCAATCTTCAATCCTTAATCCTCAATCCTCAATCTTCAATCCTCAATACTCAATCCTCAATCCTCAAACCTTAATCCTCAATCTTCAATCCTCAATACTCAATCTTCAACACTCAATCTTCAATCCTCAATCCTCAATCCTCATTCTTCAATCCTCAATACTCAATCTTCAATCCTCAATCCTCAATTCTAAATCCTCAATACTCAATCCTCAATCGTCAATCCTCAATTCCCAATCCTCAATCTTCAATCCTCAATCCTCAATCTTCAATCCTTAATCCTCAATCCTCAATCCCCTATCCTCAGTCTTCAATCCTCAGTACTCAATCTTCAATCTTCAATCCTCAATACTCAATCCTCAATCCTCAAACCTCAATCCTCAATCTTCAATCCTCAATACTCAATCTTCAACACTCAATCTTCAATCCTCAATCCTCAATCCTCATTCTTCAATCCTCAACACCCAATCCTCATTCTTCAATCCTCAATCCTCAATCCTCAATTCTCAATCCTCAGTCCTCAATCCTCAGACCTCAATCTTCAATCCTCAATACTCAAACTTCAATCCTCAATCCTCAATCCTCAATCGTCAATCCTCAATCCTCAATCCTCAATCTTCAATCCTCAATACTCAATCTTCAGACCTCAATCTTCAATCCCCAAACCTCTATCCTCATTCTTCAATCCTCAACACCCAATCCTCAATCTTCAATCCTCAATCCTCAATCCTCAGACCTCAAACATCAATACTCAACCCTCAGTCCTCGTCCGCAATCCACAACCCTCATTCCTCAATCCTCAATCTTCAATCATCAATATTCAATCTTCAATCCTCAATACTCAATCCTCTATCCTCAATCCTCAATCCTGAATGTTCAATCCTCAATACCCAATCCTCAATCTTCAATCCTCAGTACTCAATCCTCAATCCTCAATCCTCGAATCCTCAGTCCTCAAACCTCAATCCTGAATCCTCAATCCTGAAACCTCAATCTTCAGCCCTCAGTCCTCAAAAATCAATTGTCAGTCCTCAATCCTCAATAGAATATACCCAATTCGCAGTTTTCAATACTCAATCCGCAATCTTCAATTTTCAAATCTCAATCCGCAAACGTCAATTCTCATCACTCAGCCCTCAACACTCAGTCCTCAATCTTCAATCCTCAATCCTCAATCGGCAATCTTGAATCCTCAATACTCAATCTTCAATCCTCAATCCTCAATTCACAATCCTCAGCACTCAATCCTCAATCGTCAATCCTCAATCCCCAATCCTCAATCTTCAATATTCTATCCTCAATCCTCAATCCTCAATCCTCAATCCTCAACCTTCAATACCCAATACTCAATCTTCAATCCTCAATCCTCAATCCTCAGTCCTCAATCCTCAATCCTCAATCCTCCATCCTCAATCTTCAATCCTCAATACTCAATCTTCAATCCTCAATCGTCAATCCTCAATCCTCAATCCGCAATCCTCAATCCTCAGTCTTCAATCCTCAATACTCAATCTTCAACCCTCAATTTTCAATCCTCAATCCTCAATCCTCATCCTTCAATCCTCAACACCCAGTCCACAATCTTCAATCCTCAATCCTCAATCCTCAATCCTCAATCCTCAATCCTCAGTCCTCAAACCTCAACCTGAATCCTCGATCCTGTATCCTCAATCTTCATCCCTCATTCCTCAACAATCAATTGTCAATCCTCAATCCTCAGTAGAATATCCTCAATTCACAGCTTTCAATGCTCAATCCCCAATCTTCAATCTTCAAATCTCAATCCACAAACATCAATTCTCATCACTCAACCCTCAACACTCAGTCCTCAATCTTCAATCCTCAATCCACAATCCGCAATCTTGAATCCTCAATACTCAATCTTCAATCCTCAATCCTCAATTCTCAATCCTCAACACTCAATCCTCAATCGTCAATCATCAATCCCGAATCCTCAATCTTCAATACTCTATCCTCAATCCTCAATCCTCAATCCTCAATCCTCAATCTTCAATACTCAATACCAAATCCTCAATCTTCAATCCTCAATCCTCAGTCCTCAATTCGCAATCCGCAATCCTCAGACCTCAAACATCAATACTCAACCCTCTATCCTCAATCCTCAATCCTGAATGTTCAATCCTCAATACCCAATCCACAATCTTCAATCCTCAGTACTCAATCCTCAATCCTCAATCCTCGAATCCTCAGTCCTCAAACCTCAATCCTGAATCCTCAATCCTGAAACCTCAATCTTCAGCCCTCAGTCCTCAAAAATCAATTGTCAGTCCTCAATCCTCAATAGAATATACCTAATTCGCAGTTTTCAATACTCAATCCGCAATCTTCAATTTTCAAATCTCAATCCGCAAACGTCAATTCTCATCACTCAACGCTCAACACTCCGTCCCCAATCCTCAATCTTCAATCCTCAATCCTCAATCCTCAATCATCAATCCTCAATTTTCAATCCTCAACACTCAAACTTCAATCCTCAATCCTCAATCCTCAATCCTCAATCCTCAATCCTCAATCCTCAACCTTCAATACCCAATACTCAATCCTCAATCCTCAATCCTCAATCCTCAGTCCTCAATCCTCAATCCTCAATCCTCAATCCTCAATCTTCAATCCTCAATACTCAATCCGCAATCCTCAATCCTGATTCTTCAATCCTCAACACCCAATCCTCAATCTTCAATCCTCAATCCTCAATCCTCAATCATCAATGCTCAATTTTCAATCCTCAATACTCAATCTTCAATCCTCAATCCTCAATCCTCAATCCTCAGTCCTCATTCTTCAATCCTCAATACCAAATCCTCAATCTTCAATCCTCAATCCTCAGTCCTCAATTCGCAATCCGCAATCCTCAGACCTCAAGCATTAATACCCAACCCTCAGTCCTCGTCCTCAATCTACAACCCTCAATCCTCAATCCTCAATCCTCAATCCTCAATCCTCAGTCCTCAATCCTCAATCCTCAATCCTCAATCCTCAATCCTCTGTCCCCAAACCTCAATCCTGAATCCTCAATCCTGAATCGTCAATCTTCAGCCCTCAGTCCTCAACAATCAGTTGTCATTCCTCAATCCTCAATAGAATATCACCAATTCACAGATTTCAAAACTCAATACTCAATCCGCAATCTTCAGATCTCTATCCACAAACATCAATTCACATCACTCATCCCTCGACACTCAGTCCTTTATGTTCAATCCTCAGTTCTCAATTCTCAATCTTCAATCCTCAATACTGAATCTTCAATCCTCAATCCTCAATCCTCAATCCTCAATCCTCAATCCTCAAACCTCAATCTTCAATACTCAGTCCCCAATCCTCAACCTTCAATCCTCAAACCTCAATCCTCAATCCTCGATCCTCGAACCTCAATCCTCAGTCGTCAATCCTCAGTCCTCAATGTTCAATCCGCAATACCCAATCCTCAATCTTCAATTCTCAATCCTCAATCCTCAGTCCTCAATCCACAATCCTCAATCCTCAATCCTCAATCTTCAATCCTCAATACTCAATCTGCAATCCTCAATCCTCAATCCTCAATCCTCAATCCTAATTAGTGACTCCTCAATACTCAATCCTCAATCTTCAATCCTCAATCCTCAATCCTCAATTCTCAATCCGTAATCCTCAATCCTCAATCCTCAATCTTCAGTTCTTAATACTCAATCTTCAATACACAATCCTCAATCCTCAATCCCCAATCCTCAATCCTCAATCGTCAATCCTCAATCCTCAATCTTCAATCCTCAATACTCAATCCGCAATCCTCAATCCTGATTCTTCAATCCTCAACACCCAATCCTCAATCTTCAATCCTCAATCCTCAATCCTCAATCATCAATGCTCAATTTTCAATCCTCAATACTCAATCTTCAACCCTCAATCCTCAATCCTCAATCCTCAGTCCTCATTCTTCAATCCTCAATACCAAATCCTCAATCTTCAATCCTCAATCCTCAGTCCCTCAATTCGCAATCCGCAATCCTCAGACCACAAGCATTAATACCCAACCCTCAGTCCTCGTCCTCAATCTACAACCCTCAATCCTCAATCCTCAATCCTCAATCCTCAATCCTCAGTCCTCAATCCTCAATCCTCAATCCTCAATCCTCAATCATCAGGCCCCTAACCTCAATCCTGAATCCTCAATCCTGAATCGTCAATCTTCAGCCCTCAGTCCTCAACAATCAGTTGTCAATTCTCAATCCTCAATAGAATATCACCAATTCACAGATTTCAAAACTCAATACTCAATCCGCAATCTTCAGATCTCTATCCACAAACATCAATTTACATCACTCATCCCTCGACACTCAGGCCTTTATGTTCAATTCTCAGTCCTCAATTCTCAATCTTCAATCCTCAATACTGAATCTTCAATCCTCAATCCTCAGTCCTCAATCCTCAATCCTCAATCCTCAATCCTCAATCTTCAATACTCAGGCCCCAATCCTCAATCTTCAATCCTCAATCCTCAATCCTCAATCCTCGATCCTCGAACCTCAATCCTCAGTCCTCAATCCTCAATCCTCAATGTTCAATCCGCAATACCCAACCCTCAATCTTCAATCCTCAATCCTCAATCCTCAAACCTCAATCCTCAATCCTCAATCCTCAATCCTCAGTCCTCAAACCTCAACCTGAATCCTCGATCCTGTATCCTCAATCTTCATCCCTCATTCCTCAACAATCAATTGTCAATCCTCAATCCTCAGTAGAATATCCTCAATTCACAGCTTTCAATGCTCAATCCCCATTCTTCAATCTTCAAATCTCAATCCACAAACATCAATTCTCATCACTCAACCCTCAACACTCAGTCCTCAATCTTCAATCCTCAATCCACAATCCGCAATCTTGAATCCTCAATACTCAATCTTCAATCCTCAATCCTCAATTCTCAATCCTCAACACTCAATCCTCAATCGTCAATCATCAATCCCGAATCCTCAATCTTCAATCCTCTATCCTCAATCCTCAATCCTCAATCCTCAATCCTCAATCTTCAATACTCAATACCAAATCCTCAATCTTCAATCCTCAATCCTCAGTCCTCAATTCGCAATCCGCAATCCTCAGACCTCAAACATCAATACTCAACCCTCAGTCCTCGTCCGCAATCCACAACCCTCAATCCTCAATCCTCAATCTTCAATCATCAATATTCAATCTTCAATCCTCAATACTCAATCCTCTATCCTCAATCCTCAATCCTGAATGTTCAATCCTCAATACCCAATCCTCAATCTTCAATCCTCAGTACTCAATCCTCAATCCTCAATCCTCGAATCCTCAGTCCTCAAACCTCAATCCTGAATCCTCAATCCTGAAACCTCAATCTTCAGCCCTCAGTCCTCCAAAATCAATTGTCAGTCCTCAATCCTCAATAGAATATACCCAATTCGCAGTTTTCAATACTCAATCCGCAATCTTCAATTTTCAAATCTCAATTGCAAACGTCAATTCTCATCACTCAACTCTCAACACTCCGTCCCCAATCCTCAATCTTCAATCCTCAATCCCCAATCCTCAATCTTCAATCCACAATACTCAATCTTCAATCCTCAATCCTCAATCCTCAATCCTCAACCTCAATCCTCAATCCTCAATCCTCAATCTTCAATCCTCAATACTCAATCTTCAACCCTCAATCCTCAATCCTCAGTCCTCAATCCTCAATCCTCAATCCTCAATCCTCAATCTTCAATCCTCAATACTCAATCCGCAATCCTCAATCCTGATTCTTCAATCCTCAACACCCAATCCTCAATCTTCAATCCTCAATCCTCAATCCTCAATCATCAATCCTCAATTTTCAATCCTCAATACTCAATCTTCAATCCTCAATCCTCAATCCTCAATCCTCAGTCCTCATTCTTCAATCCTCAATACCAAATCCTCAATCTTCAATCCTCAATCCTCAGTCCTCAATTCGCAATCCGCAATCCTCAGACCTCAAGCATTAATACCCAACCCTCAGTCCTCGTCCTCAATCTACAACCCTCAATCCTCAATCCTCAATCCTCAATCCTCAATCCTCAGTCCACAATCCTCAATCCTCAATCCTCAATCCTCAATCCTCAGTCCCCAAACCTCAATCCTGAATCCTCAATCCTGAAACCTCAATCTTCAGCCCTCAGTCCTCCAAAATCAATTGTCAGTCCTCAATCCTCAATAGAATATACCCAATTCGCAGTTTTCAATACTCAATCCGCAATCTTCAATTTTCAAATCTCAATTGCAAACGTCAATTCTCATCACTCAGCTCTCAACACTCCGTCCCCAATCCTCAATCTTCAATCCTCAATCCCCAATCCTCAATCTTCAATCCACAATACTCAATCCTCAATCCTCAATCCTCAATCTTCAATCCTCAATACTCAATCTTCAACCCTCAATCCTCAATACTCAGTCTTCAATCCTCAATCCTCAATTCTCAATCCTCAACACTCAATCCTCAATCGTCAATCCTCAATCCCCAATCCTCAATCTTCAATCCTCTATCCACAATCCTCAATCCTAAATCCTCAATCTTCAATCCTCAATACTCAATCTGCAATCCTCAATCCTCAATTCTCAATCCTCAATAGTCAATCCCCAATCGTCAATCCTCAATTCCCAATCCTCAATCTTCAACCCTCAATCCTCAATCTTCAATCCTCAATCCTCAATCCTCAATTCTCAATCCTCAATCCTCAATCCTCAGACCTCAAACATCAATACTCAACCCTCAGTCCTCGTCCGCAATCCACAACCCTCAATCCTCAATCCTCAATCTTCAATCATCAATATTCAATCTTCAATCCTCAATACTCAATCCTCTATCCTCAATCCTCAATCCTGAATGTTCAATCCTCAATACCCAATCCTCAATCTTCAATCCTCAGTACTCAATCCTCAATCGTCAATCCTCAACCTTCAATACCCAATACTCAATCTTCAATCCTCAATCCTCAATCCTCAGTCCTCAATCCTCAATCCTCAATCCTCAATCCTCAATCTTCAATCCTCAATACTCAATCTGCAATCCTCAATCCTGATTCTTCAATCCTCAACACCCAATCCTCAATCTTCAATCCTCAATCCTCAATCCTCAATCATCAATCCTCAATTTTCATTCCTCAATACTCAATCTTCAATCCTCAATCCTCAATCCTCAATCCTCAATCCTCAGTCCTCAATCCTCAACCCTCAATCCTCAGTCCTGAAACCTCAATCCCGAATCCTCAATCATGAATCCGCAAACTTCAGTCCTCAGTCCTCAACAATCAATTGTGAATCCTCAGTCCTCAATAGAATATCCTCAATTCACAGTTTTCAATACTCAATCCCCATTCTTCAGTCTTGAAATCTCAATCCACAAACATTAATTCTCATCACTCAACCCTCAACACTCAGTCCTCAATCTTCAATCCTCAATCCTCAATCCTCAATCCTCAGTCCTCAATCCTCAATCCTCAATCCTCAATCCTCAATCATCAGGCCCCTAACCTCAATCCTGAATCCTCAATCCTGAATCGTCAATCTTCAGCCCTCAGTCCTCAACAATCAGTTGTCAATTCTCAATCCTCAATAGAATATCACCAATTCACAGATTTCAAAACTCAATACTCAATCCGCAATCTTCAGATCTCTATCCACAAACATCAATTTACATCACTCATCCCTCGACACTCAGGCCTTTATGTTCAATTCTCAGTCCTCAATTCTCAATCTTCAATCCTCAATACTGAATCTTCAATCCTCAATCCTCAATCCTCAATCCTCAATCCTCAATCCTCAAACCTCAATACCCAATCCTCAATCCTCAATCCTCAATCCTCAGTCCTCAATCCTCAATCCTCAATCCTCAATCCTCAATCCTCTGTCCCCAAACCTCAATCCTGAATCCTCAATCCTGAATCGTCAATCTTCAGCCCTCAGTCCTCAACAATCAGTTGTCATTCCTCAATCCTCAATAGAATATCACCAATTCACAGATTTCAATACTCAATACTCAATCTGCAATCTTCAAATCTCTATCCACCAACATCAATTCTCATCACTCATCCCTCAACACTCAGTCCTTTATGTTCAATCCTCAATCCTCAATTCTCAATCTTCAATCCCCAATACTGAATCTTCAATCCTCAATCCTCAGTCCTCAATCCTCAATCCTCAATCCTCAATCCTCAATCTTCAATACTCAGGCCCCAATCCTCAATCTTCAACCCTGAATCCTCAATCCTCAATCCTCGATCCTCGAACCTCAATCCTCAGTCCTCAATCCTCAATCCTCAATGTTCAATCCGCAATACCCAACCCTCAATCTTCAATCCTCAATCCTCAATCCTCAAACCTCAATCCTCAATCCTCAATCCTCAATCCTCAATCCTCAATCCTCAATCCTCAATCTTCAATACTCAATACCAAATCCTCAATCTTCAATCCTCAATCCTCAGACCTCAATTCGCAATCCGCAATCCTCAGACCTCAAACATCAATACTCAACCCTCAGTCCTCGTCCGCAATCCACAACCCTCAATCCTCAATCCTCAATCTTCAATCATCAATATTCAATCTTCAATCCTCAATACTCAATCCTCTATCCTCAATCCTCAATCCTGAATGTTCAATCCTCAATACCCAATCCTCAATCTTCAATCCTCAATACTCAATCCGCAATCCTCAATCCTGATTCTTCAGTCCTCAACACCCAATCCTCAATCTTCAATCCTCAATCCTCAATCCTCAATCATCAATCCTCAATTTTCAATCCTCAATACTCAATCTTCAATCCTCAATCCTCAATCCTCAATCCTCAGTCCTCATTCTTCAATCCTCAATACCAAATCCTCAATCTTCAATCCTCAATCCTCAGTCCTCAATTCGCAATCCGCAATCCTCAGACCTCAAGCTTTAATACCCAACCCTCAGTCCTCGTCCTCAATCTACAACCCTCAATCCTCAATCATCAATCCGCAATCCTCAATCCTCAGTCCTCAATCCTCAATCCTCAATCCTCAATCCTCAATCCTCAGTCCCCAAACCTCAATCCTGAATCGTCAATCCTGAATCGTCAATCTTCAGCCCTCAGTCCTCAACAATCAGTTGTCAATCCTCAATCCTCAATAGAATATCACCAATTCACAGATATCAAAACTCAATACTCAATCCGCAATCTTCAGATCTCTATCCACAAACATCAATTCACATCACTCATCCCTCGACACTCAGTCCTTTATGTTCAATCCTCAGTCCTCAATTCTCAATCTTCAATCCTCAATACTCAATCTTCAATCCTCAATCCTCAATCCTAAATCCTCAATCCTCAGTCCTCAAACCTCAATACCCAATCCTCAATCCTCAATCCTCAATCCTCAGTCCTCAATCCTCAATCCTCAATCCTCAATCCTCAATCCTCAGTCCCCAAACCTCAATCCTGAATCCTCAATCCTGAATCGTCAATCTTCAGCCCTCAGTCCTCAACAATCAGTTGTCATTCCTCATTCCTCAATAGAATATCACCAATTCACAGATTTCAATACTCAATACTCAATCTGCAATCTTCAAATCTCTATCCACCAACATCAATTCTCATCACTCATCCCTCAACACTCAGTCCTTTATGTTCAATCCTCAATCCTCAATTCTCAATCTTCAATCCTCAATACTGAATCTTCAATCCTCAATCCTCAGTCCTCAATACTCAATCCTCAATCCTCAATCCTCAATCTTCAATACTCAGGCCCCAATCCTCAATCTTCAATCCTCAATCCTCAATCCTCAATCCTCGATCCTCGAACCTCAATCCTCAGTCCTCAATCCTCAATCCTCAATGTTCAATCCGCAATACCCAACCCTCAATCTTCAATCCTCAATCCTCAATCCTCAAACCTCAATCCTCAATCCTCAATCCTCAATCCTCAGTCCTCAAACCTCAACCTGAATCCTCGATCCTGTATCCTCAATCTTCATCCCTCATTCCTCAACAATCAATTGTCAATCCTCAATCCTCAGTAGAATATCCTCAATTCACAGCTTTCAATGCTCAATCCCCATTCTTCAATCTTCAAATCTCAATCCACAAACATCAATTCTCATCACTCAACCCTCAACACTCAGTCCTCAATCTTCAATCCTCAATCCACAATCCGCAATCTTGAATCCTCAATACTCAATCTTCAATCCTCAATCCTCAATTCTCAATCCTCAACACTCAATCCTCAATCGTCAATCATCAATCCCGAATCCTCAATCTTCAATCCTCTATCCTCAATCCTCAATCCTCAATCCTCAATCCTCAATCTTCAATACTCAATACCAAATCCTCAATCTTCAATCCTCAATCCTCAGTCCTCAATTCGCAATCCGCAATCCTCAGACCTCAAACATCAATACTCAACCCTCAGTCCTCGTCCGCAATCCACAACCCTCAATCCTCAATCCTCAATCTTCAATCATCAATATTCAATCTTCAATCCTCAATACTCAATCCTCTATCCTCAATCCTCAATCCTGAATGTTCAATCCTCAATACCCAATCCTCAATCTTCAATCCTCAGTACTCAATCCTCAATCCTCAATCCTCGAATCCTCAGTCCTCAAACCTCAATCCTGAATCCTCAATCCTGAAACCTCAATCTTCAGCCCTCAGTCCTCCAAAATCAATTGTCAGTCCTCAATCCTCAATAGAATATACCCAATTCGCAGTTTTCAATACTCAATCCGCAATCTTCAATTTTCAAATCTCAATTGCAAACGTCAATTCTCATCACTCAACTCTCAACACTCCGTCCCCAATCCTCAATCTTCAATCCTCAATCCCCAATCCTCAATCTTCAATCCACAATACTCAATCTTCAATCCTCAATCCTCAATCCTCAATCCTCAACCTCAATCCTCAATCCTCAATCCTCAATCTTCAATCCTCAATACTCAATCTTCAACCCTCAATCCTCAATCCTCAGTCCTCAATCCTCAATCCTCAATCCTCAATCCTCAATCTTCAATCCTCAATACTCAATCCGCAATCCTCAATCCTGATTCTTCAATCCTCAACACCCAATCCACAATCTTCAATCCTCAATCCTCAATCCTCAATCATCAATCCTCAATTTTCAATCCTCAATACTCAATCTTCAATCCTCAATCCTCAATCCTCAATCCTCAGTCCTCATTCTTCAATCCTCAATACCAAATCCTCAATCTTCAATCCTCAATCCTCAGTCCTCAATTCGCAATCCGCAATCCTCAGACCTCAAGCATTAATACCCAACCCTCAGTCCTCGTCCTCAATCTACAACCCTCAATCCTCAATCCTCAATCCTCAATCCTCAATCCTCAGTCCTCAATCCTCAATCCTCAATCCTCAATCCTCAATCCTCAGTCCCCAAACCTCAATCCTGAATCCTCAATCCTGAATCGTCAATCTTCAGCCCTCAGTCCTCAACAATCAGTTGTCAATCCTCAATCCTCAATAGAATATCACCAATTCACAGATTTCAAAACTCAATACTCAATCCGCAATCTTCAGATCTCTATCCACAAACATCAATTCACATCACTCATCCCTCGACACTCAGTCCTTTATGTCCAATCCTCAGTCCTCAATTCTCAATCTTCAATCCTCAATACTGAATCTTCAATCCTCAATCCTCAATCCTCAATCCTCAATCCTCAATCCTCAAACCTCAATACCCAATCCTCAATCCTCAATCCTCAATCCTCAGTCCTCAATCCTCAATCCTCAATCCTCAATCCTCAATCCTCAGTCCCCAAACCTCAATCCTGAATCCTCAATCCTGAATCGTCAATCTTCAGCCCTCAGTCCTCAACAATCAGTTGTCAATCCTCAATCCTCAATAGAATATCACCAATTCACAGATTTCAAAACTCAATACTCAATCCGCAATCTTCAGATCTCTATCCACAAACATCAATTCACATCACTCATCCCTCGACACTCAGTCCTTTATGTTCAATCCTCAGTCCTCAATTCTCAATCTTCAATCCTCAATACTGAATCTTCAATCCTCAATCCTCAATCCTCAATCCTCAATCCTCAATCCTCAAACCTCAATACCCAATCCTCAATCCTCAATCCTCAATCCTCAGTCCTCAATCCTCAATCCTCAATCCTCAATCCTCAATCCTAAGTCCCCAAACCTCAATCCTGAATCCTCAATCCTGAATCGTCAATCTTCAGCCCTCAGTCCTCAACAATCAATTGTGAATCCTCAGTCCTCAATAGAATATCCTCAATTCACAGTTTTCAATACTCAATCCCCATTCTTCAGTCTTGAAATCTCAATCCACAAACATTAATTCTCATCACTCAACCCTCAACACTCAGTCCTCAATCTTCAATCCTCAATCCTCAATCCGTAATCTTGAATCCTCAATACTCAATCTTCAATCCTCAATCCTCAATTCTCAATCCTCAACACTCAATCCTCAATCGTCAATCCTCAATCCCCAATCCTCAATCCTCAATCCTCTATCCACAATCCTCAATCCTCAATCCTCAATCCTCAATCTTCAATACCCAATACTCAGTCTTCAATCCTCAATCCTCAATTCTCAATCCTCAACACTCAATCCTCAATCGTCAATCCTCAATCCCCAATCCTCAATCTTCAATCCTCTATCCACAATCCTCAATCCTCAATCCTCAATCCTCAATTTTCAATACCCAATACTCAGTCTTCAATCCTCAATCCTCAATCCTCAACCTTCAATCCTCAATACTCAATCTGCAATCCTCAATCCTCAATCCTAAATCCTCAATCTTCAATCCTCAATACTCAATCTGCAATCCTCAATCCTCAATTCTCAATCCTCAATAGTCAATCCCCAATCGTCAATCCTCAATTCCCAATCCTCAATCTTCAACCCTCAATCCTCAATCTTCAATCCTCAATCCTCAATCCTCAATTCTCAATCCTCAATCCTCAATCCTCAGACCTCAAACATCAATACTCAACCCTCAGTCCTCGTCCGCAATCCACAACCCTCAATCCTCAATCCTCAATCTTCAATCATCAATATTCAATCTTCAATCCTCAATACTCAATCCTCTATCCTCAATCCTCAATCCTGAATGTTCAATCCTCAATACCCAATCCTCAATCTTCAATCCTCAGTACTCAATCCTCAATCGTCAATCCTCAACCTTCAATACCCAATACTCAATCTTCAATCCTCAATCCTCAATCCTCAGTCCTCAATCCTCAATCCTCAATCCTCAATCCTCAATCTTCAATCCTCAATACTCAATCTGCAATCCTCAATCCTGATTCTTCAATCCTCAACACCCAATCCTCAATCTTCAATCCTCAATCCTCAATCCTCAATCATCAATCCTCAATTTTCATTCCTCAATACTCAATCTTCAATCCTCAATCCTCAATCCTCAATCCTCAATCCTCAGTCCTCAATCCTCAACCCTCAATCCTCAGTCCTGAAACCTCAATCCCGAATCCTCAATCATGAATCCGCAAACTTCAGTCCTCAGTCCTCAACAATCAATTGTGAATCCTCAGTCCTCAATAGAATATCCTCAATTCACAGTTTTCAATACTCAATCCCCATTCTTCAGTCTTGAAATCTCAATCCACAAACATTAATTCTCATCACTCAACCCTCAACACTCAGTCCTCAATCTTCAATCCTCAATCCTCAATCCGTAATCTTGAATCCTCAATACTCAATCTTCAATCCTCAATCCTCAATTCTCAATCCTCAACACTCAATCCTCAATCGTCAATCCTCAATCCCCAATCCTCAATCTTCAATCCTCTATCCACAATCCTCAATCCTCAATCCTCAATCCTCAATCTTCAATACCCAATACTCAGTCTTCAATCCTCAATCCTCAATTCTCAATCCTCAACACTCAATCCTCAATCGTCAATCCTCAATCCCCAATCCTCAATCTTCAATCCTCTATCCACAATCCTCAATCCTCAATCCTCAATGCTCAATCTTCAATACCCAATACTCAGTCTTCAATCCTCAATCCTCAATCCTCAATCTTCAATCCTCAATACTCAATCTGCAATCCTCAATCCTCAATCCTAAATCCTCAATCTTCAATCCTCAATACTCAATCTGCAATCCTCAATCCTCAATTCTCAATCCTCAATAGTCAATCCCCAATCGTCAATCCTCAATTCCCAATCCTCAATCTTCAACCCTCAATCCTCAATCTTCAATCCTTAACCCTCAATCATCAATCACCAATCCTCAATCTTCAATACTCAATCTTCAATCCTCAATCCTCAATCCTCAGTCCTCAGTCCTCAATCCTCAATCCTCAGTCCTCAATCTTCATTCCTCAATACTCAATCTGCAATCCTCAATCCTCAATCCTCAATCCTCAATCCTCAATCCTCAATCCTCAATCCCAAATCCTCAATCCTCAATCCTCAATCCTCAACCCTCAATACCGAATCCTCAATCCTGAATCCTCAATCTTCAGCACTCAGTCCTCAACAATCAATTGACAATCCTCAATCCTCAATAGAATATCCTCAATTCACAGTTTTCAATACTCAATCCCAATTCTTCAATCTTCAAATCTCAATACACAAACATCAATTCTCATCACTCAACCCTCAACACTCAGTCCTCAGTCTTCAATCCTCAATCCTACATCCTCAATCTTCAATCCTCAATACTCAATCTTCAATCCTCAATCCTCAATTCTCAATTCTCAATCCTCAATACTCAAACCTCAATCGTCAATCCTCAATCCTCAGTCCTCAAACCTCAATCCTGAATCCTCAATCCTGAATCCTCATTCTTCAGCCCTGAGTCCTCAACAATCAAATTGTCAGTCCTCAATCCTCAATAGAATATACCCAATTCACAGTTTTCAACACTCAAACCCCAATCTTCAATCTTCAAATCTCAATCAACAAACATCAATTCTCATCACTCAACGCTCAACACTCAGTCCCCAATCCTCAATCTTCAATCCCCAATCCTCAATCCTCAATCCTCAATCCTCAATCTTCAATCCTGAATACTCAACCTTCAATCCTCAATCCTCAATCCTCAATCCTCAATCCTCAATCCTCAATCCTCAATCGTCAATCTCCAATCCTGAATACTCAATCTTCAACCCTCAATCCTCAATCCTCACTCCTCAGTCCTCATTCTTCAATCCTCAATACCAAATCCTCAATCTTCAATCCTCAATCCTCAATCCTCAATTCGCAATCCTCAATCCTCAGACCACAAGCATTAATACCCAACCCTCAGTCCTCGTCCTCAATCTACAACCCTCAATCCTCAATACTCAATCTTCAATCACCAATATTCAACCTTCAATCCTCAGTCCCCAATCCTCAATCCTCAATCCTCAATCCTCAATCCTCAAACCGCAATGCCCAATCCTCAATCCTCAATCCTCAATCCTCAATCCTCAATACTAAATCCTCAATCCTCAATCCTCAGTCCCCAAACCTCATTCCTGAATCCTCAACCCTGAATACTCAATCTTCAGCCCTCAGTCCTCAACAATCAGTTGTCAATCCTCAATCCTCAATAGAATATCACCAATTCACAGATTTCAATACTCAATACTCAATCTGCAATCTTCAAATCTCTATCCACCAACATCAATTCTCATCACTCATCCCTCAACACTCAGTCCTTTATGTTCAATCCTCAATCCTCAATTCTCAATCTTCAATCCTCAATACTGAATCTTCAATCCTCAATCCTCAATCCTCAATCCTCAATCCTCAATCCTCAGTCCTCAATCCTCAATCCTCAATCTCCAATACTCAGGCCCCAATCCTCAATCTTCAATCCTCAATCCTCAATCCTCAATCCTCGATCCTCGAACCTCAATCCTCAGTCGTCAATCCTCAGTCCTCAATGTTCAATCCGCAATACCCAATCCTCAATCTTCTATTCTCAATCCTCAATCCTCAGTCCTCAATCCACAATCCTCAATCCTCAATTCTCAATCTTCAATCCTCAATACTCAATCTGCAATCATCAATCCTCAATCCTCAATCCTCAATCCTAACTAGTGACTCCTCAATACCCAATCCTCAATCTTCAATCCTCAATCCTCAATCCTCAATTCTCAATCCGTAATCCTCAATCCTCAATCCTCAATCTTCAATTCTCAATACTCAATCTTCAATACACAAACCTCAATCCTCAATCCCCAATCCTCAATCCTCAATCGTCAATCCTCAATTCCCAATCCTCAATCATCAATCCTCAACCCTCAATCTTCAATCCTCAATCCTCAATCCTCAATCCTCAATACTCAATCTTCAATCCTCAATCCTCAGTTCTCAATCCTCAATACTCAATCCTCAATCGTCAATCCTCAATCCCCAATCCTCAGTCTTCAATACTCAATCCTCAATTCTCAATCCTCAATACTCAATCCTCAATCGTCAATCCTCAGTTCCCAATCCTCAACCTTCAATCCTCAATCCTCAATCATCAATCCTCAATCCTCAATCCTCAAACCTCAATCCTCAATCCTCAATCCTCAATCCTCAGTCCTCAAACCTCAACCTGAATCCTCGATCCTGTATCCTCAATCTTCATCCCTCATTCCTCAACAATCAATTGTCAATCCTCAATCCTCAGTAGAATATCCTCAATTCACAGCTTTCAATGCTCAATCCCCATTCTTCAATCTTCAAATCTCAATCCACAAACATCAATTCTCATCACTCAACCCTCAACACTCAGTCCTCAATATTCAATCCTCAATCCACAATCCGCAATCTTGAATCCTCAATACTCAATCTTCAATCCTCAATCCTCAATTCTCAATCCTCAACACTCAATCCTCAATCGTCAATCATCAATCCCGAATCCTCAATCTTCAATCCTCTATCCTCAATCCTCAATCCTCAATCCTCAATCCTCAATCTTCAATACTCAATTCTCTATCTTCAATCCTCAATCCTCAATCCTCAGTACTCAATCCTCAATCCTCAATCCTCAATCCTCGATCTTCAATCCTCAATACTCAATCTTCAACCCTCAATCTTCAATCCTCAATCCTCAATCCTCATTCTTCAATCCTCAACACCCAGTCCTCAATCTTCAATCCTCAATCCTCAATCCTCAATTCTCAATCCTCAATCCTCAATCCTCAGACCTCAAACCTCAATACTCAACCCTCAGTCCTCGTCCGCAATCCACAACCCTCAATCCTCAATCCTCAATCTTCAATCATCAATATTCAATCATCAATCCTCAATCTTCAATCCTCTATCCTCAATCCTCAATCCTGAATGTTCAATCCTCAATACCCAATCCACAATCTTCAATCCTCATTACTCAATCCTCAATCCTCAATCCTCAATCCTCAGTCCTCAAACCTCAATCCTGAATCCTCAATCTTCAGCCCTCAGTCCTCAACAATCAATTGTCAGTTCTCAATCCTCAATAGAATATACCCAATTCACAGTTTTCAACACTCAATCCCCAATCTTCAATCTTCAATCCCCAATCCTCAATCCTCTATCCTCAATCCTCTATCTTCAATCCTCAATACTCAATCTTCAATCCTCAATCCTCAATCCTCAATCCTCAATCCACAATCCTCAATCCTCAATCCTCAATCGTCAATCTCCAATCCTGAAGACTCAATCTTCAATCCTCAATCCTCAACCCTCACTCCTCAGTCCTCATTCTTCAATCCTCAATACCAAATTCTCAATCTTCAATCCTCAATCCTCAGTCCTCAATTCGCAATCCGCAATCCTCAGACCTCGAGCATTAATACCCAACCCTCAGTCCTCGTCCTCAATCTACAACCCTCAATCCTCAATCCTCAATCTTCAATCATCAATATTCAACCTTCAATCCTCAGTCCCCAATCCTCAATCCTCAATCCTCAATCCTCAATCCTCAAACCTCCATACCCAATCCTCAGTCCTCAATCCTCAATCCTCAATCCTCAATCCTCAATCCTCAATCCTCAATCCTCAATCCTCAGTCCCCAAACCTCAATCCTGAATCCTCAATCCTGAATCGTCAATCTTCAGCCCTCAGTCCTCAACAATCAGTTGTCAATCCTCAATCCTCAATAGAATATCACCAATTCACAGATTTCAAAACTCAATACTCAATCCGCAATCTTCAGATCTCTATTCACAAACATCAATTCACATCACTCATCCCTCGACACTCAGTCCTTTATGTTCAACCCTCAGTCCTCAATTCTCAATCTTCAATCCTCAATACTGAATCTTCAATCCTCAATCCTCAATCCTCAATCCTCAATCCTCAATCCTCAATCCTCAATCTTCAATACTCAGTCCCCAATCCTCAATCTTCAATCCTCAAACCTCAATCCTCAATCCTCGATCCTCGAACCTCAATCCTCAGTCGTCAATCCTCAGTCCTCAATGTTCAATCCGCAATACCCAATCCTCAATCTTCTATTCTCAATCCTCAATCCTCAGTCCTCAATCCACAATCCTCAATCCTCAATCCTCAATCTTCAATCCTCAATACTCAATCTGCAATCCTCAATCCTCAATCCTCAATCCTCAATCCTAATTAGTGACTCCTCAATACCCAATCCTCAATCTTCAATCCTCAATCCTCAATCCTCAATTCTCAGTCCGTAATCCTCAATCCTCAATCCTCAATCTTCAATTCTCAATACTCAATCTTCAATACTCAATCCTCAATCCTCAATCCCCAATCCCCAATCCTCAATCGTCAATCCTCAATTCCCAATCCTCAATCTTCGATCCTCAACCCTCAATCTTCAATCCTCAATCCTCAATCCTCAATCCTCAATACTCAATCTTCAATCCTCAATCCTCAGTTCTCAATCCTCAATACTCAATCCTCAATCGTCAATCCTCAATCCCCAATCCTCAGTCTTCAATACTCAATCCTCAATCCTCAATCCTCAATCCTCAATCTTCAACCCTCAATCCTCAATCCTCAAACCCCAATCCTCAATCTTCAATCCTCAATACTCAATCTTCAATCCTCAATCCTCAATCCTCAGTCCTCAATCCTCAATCCTCAATCCTCAATCCCAAATCCTCAATCCTCAATCCTCAATCCTCAACCCTCAATCCTCAGTCCTGAAACCTCAATACCGAATCCTCTATCCTGAATCCTCAATCTTCAGCACTCAGTCCTCAACAATCAATTGACAATCCTCAATCCTCAATAGAATATCCTCAATTCACAGTTTTCAATACTCAATCCCAATTCTTCAATCTTCAAATCTCAATACACAAACATCAATTCTCATCACTCAACCCTCAACACTCAGTCCTCAATCTTCAATCCTCAATCCTACATCCTCAATCTTCAATCCTCAATACTCAATCTTCAATCCTCAATCCTCAATTCTCAATCCTCAATACTCAATCCTCAATCGTCAATCCTCAGTTCCCAATCCTCAACCTTCAATCCTCAATCCTCAATCATCAATCCTCAATCCTCAATCCTCAATCCCCAATCCTCAATCTTCAATCCTCAATACTCAATCTTCAATCCTCAATCGTCAATCCTCAATCCTCAACCCGCAATCCTCAATCCTCAGTCTTCAATCCTCAATACTCAATCTTCAACCCTCAATCTTCAATCCTCAATCCTCAATCCTCATCCTTCAATCCTCAACACCCAGTCCACAATCTTCAATCCTCAATCCTCAATCCTCAATTCTCAATCCTCAATCCTCAATCCTCAGACCTCAAGCATCAATACTCAACCCTCAGTCCTCGTCCGCAATCCACAATACTGAACCCTCAATCCTCAATCTTCAATCATCAATATTCAATCATCAATCCTCAATCTTCAATCCTCTATCCTCAATCCTCAATCCTGAATGTTCAATCCTCAATACCCAATCCTCAATCTTCAATCCTCAATACTCAATCCTCAATCCTCAATCCTCAATCCTCAGTCCTCAAACCTCAACCCTGAGTCCTCAATCCTGAATCCTCAATCTTCAGCCCTGAGTCCTCAACAATCAATTGTCAGTCCTCAATCCTCAATAGAATATACCCAATTCACAGTTTTCAACACTCAAACCCCAATCTTCAATCTTCAAATCTCAATCAACAAACATCAATTCTCATCACTCAACGCTCAACACTCAGTCCCCAATCCTCAATCTTCAATCCCCAATCCTCAATCCTCAATCCTCAATCTTCAATACTCAATACCAAATCCTCAATCTTCAATCCTCAATCCTCAGACCTCAATTCGCAATCCGCAATCCTCAGACCTCAAACATCAATACTCAACCCTCAGTCCTCGTCCGCAATCCACAACCCTCAATCCTCAATCCTCAATCTTCAATCATCAATATTCAATCTTCAATCCTCAATACTCAATCCTCTATCCTCAATCCTCAATCCTGAATGTTCAATCCTCAATACCCAATCCTCAATCTTCAATCCTCAATACTCAATCCGCAATCCTCAATCCTGATTCTTCAGTCCTCAACACCCAATCCTCAATCTTCAATCCTCAATCCTCAATCCTCAATCATCAATCCTCAATTTTCAATCCTCAATACTCAATCTTCAATCCTCAATCCTCAATCCTCAATCCTCAGTCCTCATTCTTCAATCCTCAATACCAAATCCTCAATCTTCAATCCTCAATCCTCAGTCCTCAATTCGCAATCCGCAATCCTCAGACCTCAAGCTTTAATACCCAACCCTCAGTCCTCGTCCTCAATCTACAACCCTCAATCCTCAATCATCAATCCGCAATCCTCAATCCTCAGTCCTCAATCCTCAATCCTCAATCCTCAATCCTCAATCCTCAGTCCCCAAACCTCAATCCTGAATCGTCAATCCTGAATCGTCAATCTTCAGCCCTCAGTCCTCAACAATCAGTTGTCAATCCTCAATCCTCAATAGAATATCACCAATTCACAGATATCAAAACTCAATACTCAATCCGCAATCTTCAGATCTCTATCCACAAACATCAATTCACATCACTCATCCCTCGACACTCAGTCCTTTATGTTCAATCCTCAGTCCTCAATTCTCAATCTTCAATCCTCAATACTCAATCTTCAATCCTCAATCCTCAATCCTAAATCCTCAATCCTCAGTCCTCAAACCTCAATACCCAATCCTCAATCCTCAATCCTCAATCCTCAGTCCTCAATCCTCAATCCTCAATCCTCAATCCTCAATCCTCAGTCCCCAAACCTCAATCCTGAATCCTCAATCCTGAATCGTCAATCTTCAGCCCTCAGTCCTCAACAATCAGTTGTCATTCCTCATTCCTCAATAGAATATCACCAATTCACAGATTTCAATACTCAATACTCAATCTGCAATCTTCAAATCTCTATCCACCAACATCAATTCTCATCACTCATCCCTCAACACTCAGTCCTTTATGTTCAATCCTCAATCCTCAATTCTCAATCTTCAATCCTCAATACTGAATCTTCAATCCTCAATCCTCAGTCCTCAATCCTCAATCCTCAATCCTCAATCCTCAATCTTCAATACTCAGGCCCCAATCCTCAATCTTCAATCCTCAATCCTCAATCCTCAATCCTCGATCCTCGAACCTCAATCCTCAGTCCTCAATCCTCAATCCTCAATGTTCAATCCGCAATACCCAACCCTCAATCTTCAATCCTCAATCCTCAATCCTCAAACCTCAATCCTCAATCCTCAATCCTCAATCCTCAGTCCTCAAACCTCAACCTGAATCCTCGATCCTGTATCCTCAATCTTCATCCCTCATTCCTCAACAATCAATTGTCAATCCTCAATCCTCAGTAGAATATCCTCAATTCACAGCTTTCAATGCTCAATCCCCATTCTTCAATCTTCAAATCTCAATCCACAAACATCAATTCTCATCACTCAACCCTCAACACTCAGTCCTCAATCTTCAATCCTCAATCCACAATCCGCAATCTTGAATCCTCAATACTCAATCTTCAATCCTCAATCCTCAATTCTCAATCCTCAACACTCAATCCTCAATCGTCAATCATCAATCCCGAATCCTCAATCTTCAATCCTCTATCCTCAATCCTCAATCCTCAATCCTCAATCCTCAATCTTCAATACTCAATACCAAATCCTCAATCTTCAATCCTCAATCCTCAGTCCTCAATTCGCAATCCGCAATCCTCAGACCTCAAACATCAATACTCAACCCTCAGTCCTCGTCCGCAATCCACAACCCTCAATCCTCAATCCTCAATCTTCAATCATCAATATTCAATCTTCAATCCTCAATACTCAATCCTCTATCCTCAATCCTCAATCCTGAATGTTCAATCCTCAATACCCAATCCTCAATCTTCAATCCTCAGTACTCAATCCTCAATCCTCAATCCTCGAATCCTCAGTCCTCAAACCTCAATCCTGAATCCTCAATCCTGAAACCTCAATCTTCAGCCCTCAGTCCTCCAAAATCAATTGTCAGTCCTCAATCCTCAATAGAATATACCCAATTCGCAGTTTTCAATACTCAATCCGCAATCTTCAATTTTCAAATCTCAATTGCAAACGTCAATTCTCATCACTCAACTCTCAACACTCCGTCCCCAATCCTCAATCTTCAATCCTCAATCCCCAATCCTCAATCTTCAATCCACAATACTCAATCTTCAATCCTCAATCCTCAATCCTCAATCCTCAACCTCAATCCTCAATCCTCAATCCTCAATCTTCAATCCTCAATACTCAATCTTCAACCCTCAATCCTCAATCCTCAGTCCTCAATCCTCAATCCTCAATCCTCAATCCTCAATCTTCAATCCTCAATACTCAATCCGCAATCCTCAATCCTGATTCTTCAATCCTCAACACCCAATCCACAATCTTCAATCCTCAATCCTCAATCCTCAATCATCAATCCTCAATTTTCAATCCTCAATACTCAATCTTCAATCCTCAATCCTCAATCCTCAATCCTCAGTCCTCATTCTTCAATCCTCAATACCAAATCCTCAATCTTCAATCCTCAATCCTCAGTCCTCAATTCGCAATCCGCAATCCTCAGACCTCAAGCATTAATACCCAACCCTCAGTCCTCGTCCTCAATCTACAACCCTCAATCCTCAATCCTCAATCCTCAATCCTCAATCCTCAGTCCTCAATCCTCAATCCTCAATCCTCAATCCTCAATCCTCAGTCCCCAAACCTCAATCCTGAATCCTCAATCCTGAATCGTCAATCTTCAGCCCTCAGTCCTCAACAATCAGTTGTCAATCCTCAATCCTCAATAGAATATCACCAATTCACAGATTTCAAAACTCAATACTCAATCCGCAATCTTCAGATCTCTATCCACAAACATCAATTCACATCACTCATCCCTCGACACTCAGTCCTTTATGTCCAATCCTCAGTCCTCAATTCTCAATCTTCAATCCTCAATACTGAATCTTCAATCCTCAATCCTCAATCCTCAATCCTCAATCCTCAATCCTCAAACCTCAATACCCAATCCTCAATCCTCAATCCTCAATCCTCAGTCCTCAATCCTCAATCCTCAATCCTCAATCCTCAATCCTCAGTCCCCAAACCTCAATCCTGAATCCTCAATCCTGAATCGTCAATCTTCAGCCCTCAGTCCTCAACAATCAGTTGTCAATCCTCAATCCTCAATAGAATATCACCAATTCACAGATTTCAAAACTCAATACTCAATCCGCAATCTTCAGATCTCTATCCACAAACATCAATTCACATCACTCATCCCTCGACACTCAGTCCTTTATGTTCAATCCTCAGTCCTCAATTCTCAATCTTCAATCCTCAATACTGAATCTTCAATCCTCAATCCTCAATCCTCAATCCTCAATCCTCAATCCTCAAACCTCAATACCCAATCCTCAATCCTCAATCCTCAATCCTCAGTCCTCAATCCTCAATCCTCAATCCTCAATCCTCAATCCTAAGTCCCCAAACCTCAATCCTGAATCCTCAATCCTGAATCGTCAATCTTCAGCCCTCAGTCCTCAACAATCAATTGTGAATCCTCAGTCCTCAATAGAATATCCTCAATTCACAGTTTTCAATACTCAATCCCCATTCTTCAGTCTTGAAATCTCAATCCACAAACATTAATTCTCATCACTCAACCCTCAACACTCAGTCCTCAATCTTCAATCCTCAATCCTCAATCCGTAATCTTGAATCCTCAATACTCAATCTTCAATCCTCAATCCTCAATTCTCAATCCTCAACACTCAATCCTCAATCGTCAATCCTCAATCCCCAATCCTCAATCCTCAATCCTCTATCCACAATCCTCAATCCTCAATCCTCAATCCTCAATCTTCAATACCCAATACTCAGTCTTCAATCCTCAATCCTCAATTCTCAATCCTCAACACTCAATCCTCAATCGTCAATCCTCAATCCCCAATCCTCAATCTTCAATCCTCTATCCACAATCCTCAATCCTCAATCCTCAATCCTCAATTTTCAATACCCAATACTCAGTCTTCAATCCTCAATCCTCAATCCTCAACCTTCAATCCTCAATACTCAATCTGCAATCCTCAATCCTCAATCCTAAATCCTCAATCTTCAATCCTCAATACTCAATCTGCAATCCTCAATCCTCAATTCTCAATCCTCAATAGTCAATCCCCAATCGTCAATCCTCAATTCCCAATCCTCAATCTTCAACCCTCAATCCTCAATCTTCAATCCTCAATCCTCAATCCTCAATTCTCAATCCTCAATCCTCAATCCTCAGACCTCAAACATCAATACTCAACCCTCAGTCCTCGTCCGCAATCCACAACCCTCAATCCTCAATCCTCAATCTTCAATCATCAATATTCAATCTTCAATCCTCAATACTCAATCCTCTATCCTCAATCCTCAATCCTGAATGTTCAATCCTCAATACCCAATCCTCAATCTTCAATCCTCAGTACTCAATCCTCAATCGTCAATCCTCAACCTTCAATACCCAATACTCAATCTTCAATCCTCAATCCTCAATCCTCAGTCCTCAATCCTCAATCCTCAATCCTCAATCCTCAATCTTCAATCCTCAATACTCAATCTGCAATCCTCAATCCTGATTCTTCAATCCTCAACACCCAATCCTCAATCTTCAATCCTCAATCCTCAATCCTCAATCATCAATCCTCAATTTTCATTCCTCAATACTCAATCTTCAATCCTCAATCCTCAATCCTCAATCCTCAATCCTCAGTCCTCAATCCTCAACCCTCAATCCTCAGTCCTGAAACCTCAATCCCGAATCCTCAATCATGAATCCGCAAACTTCAGTCCTCAGTCCTCAACAATCAATTGTGAATCCTCAGTCCTCAATAGAATATCCTCAATTCACAGTTTTCAATACTCAATCCCCATTCTTCAGTCTTGAAATCTCAATCCACAAACATTAATTCTCATCACTCAACCCTCAACACTCAGTCCTCAATCTTCAATCCTCAATCCTCAATCCGTAATCTTGAATCCTCAATACTCAATCTTCAATCCTCAATCCTCAATTCTCAATCCTCAACACTCAATCCTCAATCGTCAATCCTCAATCCCCAATCCTCAATCTTCAATCCTCTATCCACAATCCTCAATCCTCAATCCTCAATCCTCAATCTTCAATACCCAATACTCAGTCTTCAATCCTCAATCCTCAATTCTCAATCCTCAACACTCAATCCTCAATCGTCAATCCTCAATCCCCAATCCTCAATCTTCAATCCTCTATCCACAATCCTCAATCCTCAATCCTCAATGCTCAATCTTCAATACCCAATACTCAGTCTTCAATCCTCAATCCTCAATCCTCAATCTTCAATCCTCAATACTCAATCTGCAATCCTCAATCCTCAATCCTAAATCCTCAATCTTCAATCCTCAATACTCAATCTGCAATCCTCAATCCTCAATTCTCAATCCTCAATAGTCAATCCCCAATCGTCAATCCTCAATTCCCAATCCTCAATCTTCAACCCTCAATCCTCAATCTTCAATCCTTAACCCTCAATCATCAATCACCAATCCTCAATCTTCAATACTCAATCTTCAATCCTCAATCCTCAATCCTCAGTCCTCAGTCCTCAATCCTCAATCCTCAGTCCTCAATCTTCATTCCTCAATACTCAATCTGCAATCCTCAATCCTCAATCCTCAATCCTCAATCCTCAATCCTCAATCCTCAATCCCAAATCCTCAATCCTCAATCCTCAATCCTCAACCCTCAATACCGAATCCTCAATCCTGAATCCTCAATCTTCAGCACTCAGTCCTCAACAATCAATTGACAATCCTCAATCCTCAATAGAATATCCTCAATTCACAGTTTTCAATACTCAATCCCAATTCTTCAATCTTCAAATCTCAATACACAAACATCAATTCTCATCACTCAACCCTCAACACTCAGTCCTCAGTCTTCAATCCTCAATCCTACATCCTCAATCTTCAATCCTCAATACTCAATCTTCAATCCTCAATCCTCAATTCTCAATTCTCAATCCTCAATACTCAAACCTCAATCGTCAATCCTCAATCCTCAGTCCTCAAACCTCAATCCTGAATCCTCAATCCTGAATCCTCATTCTTCAGCCCTGAGTCCTCAACAATCAAATTGTCAGTCCTCAATCCTCAATAGAATATACCCAATTCACAGTTTTCAACACTCAAACCCCAATCTTCAATCTTCAAATCTCAATCAACAAACATCAATTCTCATCACTCAACGCTCAACACTCAGTCCCCAATCCTCAATCTTCAATCCCCAATCCTCAATCCTCAATCCTCAATCCTCAATCTTCAATCCTGAATACTCAACCTTCAATCCTCAATCCTCAATCCTCAATCCTCAATCCTCAATCCTCAATCCTCAATCGTCAATCTCCAATCCTGAATACTCAATCTTCAACCCTCAATCCTCAATCCTCACTCCTCAGTCCTCATTCTTCAATCCTCAATACCAAATCCTCAATCTTCAATCCTCAATCCTCAATCCTCAATTCGCAATCCTCAATCCTCAGACCACAAGCATTAATACCCAACCCTCAGTCCTCGTCCTCAATCTACAACCCTCAATCCTCAATACTCAATCTTCAATCACCAATATTCAACCTTCAATCCTCAGTCCCCAATCCTCAATCCTCAATCCTCAATCCTCAATCCTCAAACCGCAATGCCCAATCCTCAATCCTCAATCCTCAATCCTCAATCCTCAATACTAAATCCTCAATCCTCAATCCTCAGTCCCCAAACCTCATTCCTGAATCCTCAACCCTGAATACTCAATCTTCAGCCCTCAGTCCTCAACAATCAGTTGTCAATCCTCAATCCTCAATAGAATATCACCAATTCACAGATTTCAATACTCAATACTCAATCTGCAATCTTCAAATCTCTATCCACCAACATCAATTCTCATCACTCATCCCTCAACACTCAGTCCTTTATGTTCAATCCTCAATCCTCAATTCTCAATCTTCAATCCTCAATACTGAATCTTCAATCCTCAATCCTCAATCCTCAATCCTCAATCCTCAATCCTCAGTCCTCAATCCTCAATCCTCAATCTCCAATACTCAGGCCCCAATCCTCAATCTTCAATCCTCAATCCTCAATCCTCAATCCTCGATCCTCGAACCTCAATCCTCAGTCGTCAATCCTCAGTCCTCAATGTTCAATCCGCAATACCCAATCCTCAATCTTCTATTCTCAATCCTCAATCCTCAGTCCTCAATCCACAATCCTCAATCCTCAATCCTCAATCTTCAATCCTCAATACTCAATCTGCAATCATCAATCCTCAATCCTCAATCCTCAATCCTAACTAGTGACTCCTCAATACCCAATCCTCAATCTTCAATCCTCAATCCTCAATCCTCAATTCTCAATCCGTAATCCTCAATCCTCAATCCTCAATCTTCAATTCTCAATACTCAATCTTCAATACACAAACCTCAATCCTCAATCCCCAATCCTCAATCCTCAATCGTCAATCCTCAATTCCCAATCCTCAATCATCAATCCTCAACCCTCAATCTTCAATCCTCAATCCTCAATCCTCAATCCTCAATACTCAATCTTCAATCCTCAATCCTCAGTTCTCAATCCTCAATACTCAATCCTCAATCGTCAATCCTCAATCCCCAATCCTCAGTCTTCAATACTCAATCCTCAATTCTCAATCCTCAATACTCAATCCTCAATCGTCAATCCTCAGTTCCCAATCCTCAACCTTCAATCCTCAATCCTCAATCATCAATCCTCAATCCTCAATCCTCAAACCTCAATCCTCAATCCTCAATCCTCAATCCTCAGTCCTCAAACCTCAACCTGAATCCTCGATCCTGTATCCTCAATCTTCATCCCTCATTCCTCAACAATCAATTGTCAATCCTCAATCCTCAGTAGAATATCCTCAATTCACAGCTTTCAATGCTCAATCCCCATTCTTCAATCTTCAAATCTCAATCCACAAACATCAATTCTCATCACTCAACCCTCAACACTCAGTCCTCAATATTCAATCCTCAATCCACAATCCGCAATCTTGAATCCTCAATACTCAATCTTCAATCCTCAATCCTCAATTCTCAATCCTCAACACTCAATCCTCAATCGTCAATCATCAATCCCGAATCCTCAATCTTCAATCCTCTATCCTCAATCCTCAATCCTCAATCCTCAATCCTCAATCTTCAATACTCAATACTCTATCTTCAATCCTCAATCCTCAATCCTCAGTACTCAATCCTCAATCCTCAATCCTCAATCCTCGATCTTCAATCCTCAATACTCAATCTTCAACCCTCAATCTTCAATCCTCAATCCTCAATCCTCATTCTTCAATCCTCAACACCCAGTCCTCAATCTTCAATCCTCAATCCTCAATCCTCAATTCTCAATCCTCAATCCTCAATCCTCAGACCTCAAACCTCAATACTCAACCCTCAGTCCTCGTCCGCAATCCACAACCCTCAATCCTCAATCCTCAATCTTCAATCATCAATATTCAATCATCAATCCTCAATCTTCAATCCTCTATCCTCAATCCTCAATCCTGAATGTTCAATCCTCAATACCCAATCCACAATCTTCAATCCTCATTACTCAATCCTCAATCCTCAATCCTCAATCCTCAGTCCTCAAACCTCAATCCTGAATCCTCAATCTTCAGCCCTCAGTCCTCAACAATCAATTGTCAGTTCTCAATCCTCAATAGAATATACCCAATTCACAGTTTTCAACACTCAATCCCCAATCTTCAATCTTCAATCCCCAATCCTCAATCCTCTATCCTCAATCCTCTATCTTCAATCCTCAATACTCAATCTTCAATCCTCAATCCTCAATCCTCAATCCTCAATCCACAATCCTCAATCCTCAATCCTCAATCGTCAATCTCCAATCCTGAAGACTCAATCTTCAATCCTCAATCCTCAACCCTCACTCCTCAGTCCTCATTCTTCAATCCTCAATACCAAATTCTCAATCTTCAATCCTCAATCCTCAGTCCTCAATTCGCAATCCGCAATCCTCAGACCTCGAGCATTAATACCCAACCCTCAGTCCTCGTCCTCAATCTACAACCCTCAATCCTCAATCCTCAATCTTCAATCATCAATATTCAACCTTCAATCCTCAGTCCCCAATCCTCAATCCTCAATCCTCAATCCTCAATCCTCAAACCTCCATACCCAATCCTCAGTCCTCAATCCTCAATCCTCAATCCTCAATCCTCAATCCTCAATCCTCAATCCTCAATCCTCAGTCCCCAAACCTCAATCCTGAATCCTCAATCCTGAATCGTCAATCTTCAGCCCTCAGTCCTCAACAATCAGTTGTCAATCCTCAATCCTCAATAGAATATCACCAATTCACAGATTTCAAAACTCAATACTCAATCCGCAATCTTCAGATCTCTATTCACAAACATCAATTCACATCACTCATCCCTCGACACTCAGTCCTTTATGTTCAACCCTCAGTCCTCAATTCTCAATCTTCAATCCTCAATACTGAATCTTCAATCCTCAATCCTCAATCCTCAATCCTCAATCCTCAATCCTCAATCCTCAATCTTCAATACTCAGTCCCCAATCCTCAATCTTCAATCCTCAAACCTCAATCCTCAATCCTCGATCCTCGAACCTCAATCCTCAGTCGTCAATCCTCAGTCCTCAATGTTCAATCCGCAATACCCAATCCTCAATCTTCTATTCTCAATCCTCAATCCTCAGTCCTCAATCCACAATCCTCAATCCTCAATCCTCAATCTTCAATCCTCAATACTCAATCTGCAATCCTCAATCCTCAATCCTCAATCCTCAATCCTAATTAGTGACTCCTCAATACCCAATCCTCAATCTTCAATCCTCAATCCTCAATCCTCAATTCTCAGTCCGTAATCCTCAATCCTCAATCCTCAATCTTCAATTCTCAATACTCAATCTTCAATACTCAATCCTCAATCCTCAATCCCCAATCCCCAATCCTCAATCGTCAATCCTCAATTCCCAATCCTCAATCTTCGATCCTCAACCCTCAATCTTCAATCCTCAATCCTCAATCCTCAATCCTCAATACTCAATCTTCAATCCTCAATCCTCAGTTCTCAATCCTCAATACTCAATCCTCAATCGTCAATCCTCAATCCCCAATCCTCAGTCTTCAATACTCAATCCTCAATCCTCAATCCTCAATCCTCAATCTTCAACCCTCAATCCTCAATCCTCAAACCCCAATCCTCAATCTTCAATCCTCAATACTCAATCTTCAATCCTCAATCCTCAATCCTCAGTCCTCAATCCTCAATCCTCAATCCTCAATCCCAAATCCTCAATCCTCAATCCTCAATCCTCAACCCTCAATCCTCAGTCCTGAAACCTCAATACCGAATCCTCTATCCTGAATCCTCAATCTTCAGCACTCAGTCCTCAACAATCAATTGACAATCCTCAATCCTCAATAGAATATCCTCAATTCACAGTTTTCAATACTCAATCCCAATTCTTCAATCTTCAAATCTCAATACACAAACATCAATTCTCATCACTCAACCCTCAACACTCAGTCCTCAATCTTCAATCCTCAATCCTACATCCTCAATCTTCAATCCTCAATACTCAATCTTCAATCCTCAATCCTCAATTCTCAATCCTCAATACTCAATCCTCAATCGTCAATCCTCAGTTCCCAATCCTCAACCTTCAATCCTCAATCCTCAATCATCAATCCTCAATCCTCAATCCTCAATCCCCAATCCTCAATCTTCAATCCTCAATACTCAATCTTCAATCCTCAATCGTCAATCCTCAATCCTCAACCCGCAATCCTCAATCCTCAGTCTTCAATCCTCAATACTCAATCTTCAACCCTCAATCTTCAATCCTCAATCCTCAATCCTCATCCTTCAATCCTCAACACCCAGTCCACAATCTTCAATCCTCAATCCTCAATCCTCAATTCTCAATCCTCAATCCTCAATCCTCAGACCTCAAGCATCAATACTCAACCCTCAGTCCTCGTCCGCAATCCACAATACTGAACCCTCAATCCTCAATCTTCAATCATCAATATTCAATCATCAATCCTCAATCTTCAATCCTCTATCCTCAATCCTCAATCCTGAATGTTCAATCCTCAATACCCAATCCTCAATCTTCAATCCTCAATACTCAATCCTCAATCCTCAATCCTCAATCCTCAGTCCTCAAACCTCAACCCTGAGTCCTCAATCCTGAATCCTCAATCTTCAGCCCTGAGTCCTCAACAATCAATTGTCAGTCCTCAATCCTCAATAGAATATACCCAATTCACAGTTTTCAACACTCAAACCCCAATCTTCAATCTTCAAATCTCAATCAACAAACATCAATTCTCATCACTCAACGCTCAACACTCAGTCCCCAATCCTCAATCTTCAATCCCCAATCCTCAATCCTCAATCCTCAATCCTCAATCTTCAATCCTGAATACTCAACCTTCAATCCTCAATCCTCAATCCTCAATCCTCAATCCTCAATCCTCAATCCTCAATCCTCAATCTTCAATACTCAGTCCCCAACCCTCAATCTTCAATCCTCAAACCTCAATCCTCAATCCTCGATCCTCGAACCTCAATCCTCAGTCGTCAATCCTCAGTCCTCAATGTTCAATCCGCAATACCCAATCCTCAATCTTCTATTCTCAATCCTCAATCCTCAGTCCTCAATCCACAATCCTCAATCCTCAATCCTCAATCCCCAATCCTCTATCTTCAATCCTCAATACTCAATCTTCAATACTCAATCTTCAATCCTCAATCCTCAATTCTCAATCCTCAATACTCAATACTCAATCGTCAATCCTCAATTCCCAATCCTCAATCTTCAATCCTCAATCCTCAATCTTCAACCCTCAATCCTCAATCCTCAAACCCCAATCCTCAATCTTCAATCCTCAATACTCAATCTTCAATCCTCAATCCTCAATCCTCAATCCTCAATCCTCAATCCTCAATCCTCAATCTTCAATACCCAATACTCAGTCTTCAATCCTCAATCCTCAATCCTCAGTCCTCAATCCTCAATCCTCAATCCTCAATCCTCAATCTTCAATCCTCAATACTCAATCTGCAATCCTCAATCCTCAATCCTCAGTCCTCAATCCTAATTCGTCACTCCTCAATACCCAATCCTCAATCTTCAATCCTCAATACTCAATCTTCAATCCTCAATCCTCAATTCTCAATTCTCAATCCTCAATACTCAAACCTCAATCGTCAATCCTCAATCCTCAGTCCTCAAACCTCAATCCTGAATCCTCAATCCTGAATCCTCATTCTTCAGCCCTGAGTCCTCAACAATCAAACTGTCAGTCCTCAATCCTCAATAGAATATACCCAATTCACAGTTTTCAACACTCAAACACCAATCTTCAATCTTCAAATCTCAATCAACAAACATCAATTCTCATCACTCAACGCTCAACACTCAGTCCCCAATCCTCAATCTTCAATCCCCAATCCTCAATCCTCAATCCTCAATCCTCAATCTTCAATCCTGAATACTCAACCTTCAATCCTGAATACTCAATCTTCAACCCTCAATCCTCAATCCTCACTCCTCAGTCCTCATTCTTCAATCCTCAATACCAAATCCTCAATCTTCAATCCTCAATCCTCAATCCTCAATTCGCAATCCTCAATCCTCAGACCACAAGCATTAATACCCAACCCTCAGTCCTCGTCCTCAATCTACAACCCTCAAACCTCAATACTCAATCTTCAATCACCAATATTCAACCTTCAATCCTCAGTCCCCAATGCTCAATCCTCAATCCTCAATCCTCAATCCTCAATCCTCAATCCTCAATCCTCAAACCTCAATACCCAATCCTCAATCCTCAATCCTCAATCCTCAGTCCTCAATCCTCAATCCTCAATCCTCAATCCTCAATCCTCAGTCCCCAAACCTCAATCCTGAATCCTCAATCCTGAATCGTCAATCTTCAGCCCTCAGTCCTCAACAATCAGTTGTCAATAATCAATCCTCAATAGAATATCACCAATTCACAGATTTCAAAACTCAATACTCAATCCGCAATCTTCAGATCTCTATCCACAAACATCAATTCACATCACTCATCCCTCGACACTCAGTCCTTTATGTTCAATCCTCAGTCCTCAATTCTCAATCTTCAATCCTCAATACTGAATCTTCAATCCTCAATCCTCAATCCTCAATCCTCAATCCTCAATCCTCAAACCTCAATACCCAATCCTCAATCCTCAATCCTCAATCCTCAGTCCTCAATCCTCAATCCTCAATCCTCAATCCTCAATCCTAAGTCCCCAAACCTCAATCCTGAATCCTCAATCCTGAATCGTCAATCTTCAGCCCTCAGTCCTCAACAATCAGTTGTCAATCCTCAATCCTCAATAGAATATCACCAATTCACAGATTTCAAAACTCAATACTCAATCCGCAATCTTCAGATCTCTATCCACAAACATCAATTCACATCACTCATCCCTCGACACTCAGTCCTTTATGTTCAATCCTCAGTCCTCAATTCTCAATCTTCAATCCTCAATACTGAATCTTCAATCCTCAATCCTCAATCCTCAATCCTCAATCCTCAATCCTCAAACCTCAATCTTCAATACTCAGTCCCCAATCCTCAATCTTCAATCCTCAAACCTCAATCCTCAATCCTCGATCCTCGAACCTCAATCCTCAGTCGTCAATCCTCAGTCCTCAATGTTCAATCCGCAATACCCAATCCTCAATCTTCAATTGTCAATCCTCAATCCTCAGTCCTCAATCCACAATCCTCAATCCTCAATCCTCAATCTTCAATCCTCAATACTCAATCTGCAATCCTCAATCCTCAATCCTCAATCCTCAATCCTAATTAGTGACTCCTCAATACCCAATCCTCAATCTTCAATCCTCAATCCTCAATCCTCAATCCTCAATCCGTAATCCTCAATCCTCAATCCTCAATCTTCAATTCTCAATACTCAATCTTCAATACACAATCCTCAATCCTCAATCCCCAATCCTCAATCCTCAATCGTCAATCCTCAATTCCCAATCCTCAATCTTCAATCCTCAACCCTCAATCTTCTATCCTCAATCCTCAATCCTCAATCCTCAATACTCAATCCTCAATCCTCAACCCTCAATCCTCAGTCCTGAAACCTCAATCCCGAATCCTCAATCCTGAATCCGCAAACTTCAGTCCTCAGTCCTCAACAATCAATTGTCAATCCTCAATCCTCAATAGAATATTCTCAATTCACAGTTTTCAATACTCAATGCCCATTCTTCAATCTTCAAGTCTCAATCCACAAACATCAATTCTCATCACTCAGCACTCAACACTCAGTCCTCAATCTTCAATCCTCAATCCTCAATCCGCAATCTTGAATCCTCAATACTCAATCTTCAATCCTCAATCCTCAATTCTCAATCCTCAACACTCAATCCTCAATCGTCAATCCTCAATGCCCAATCCTCAATCTTCAATCCTCAATCCTCAATTCTCAATCCTCAATGCTCAATCCTCAATCGTCAATCCTCAATTCCCAATCCTCAATCTTCAATCCTCAATCCACAATATTCAATCCTCAATCCTCAATCCTCAATCCCCAATCCTCAATCTTCAATCCACAATACTCAATCTTCAATCCTCAATCCTCAATCCTCAATCCTCAACCTCAATCCTCAATCCTCAATCCTCAATCTTCAATCCTCAATACTCAATCTTCAACCCTCAATCTTCAATCCTCAATCCACAATCCTCATTCTTCAATCCTCAACACCCAATCCTCAATCTTCAATCCTCAATCCTCAATCCTCAATTCTCAATCCTCAATCCTCAATCCTCAGACCTCAAACATCAATACTCAACCCTCAGTCCTCGTCCGCAATCCACAACCCTCAATCCTCAATCCTCAATCTTCAATCATCAATATTCAATCTTCAATCCTCAATACTCAATCCTCTATCCTCAATCCTCAATCCTGAATGTTCAATCCTCAATACCCAATCCTCAATCTTCAATCCTCAGTACTCAATCCTCAATCCTCAATCCTCAACCTTCAATACCCAATACTCAATCTTCAATCCTCAATCCTCAATCCTCAGTCCTCAATCCTCAATCCTCAATCCTCAATCCTCAATCTTCAATCCTCAATACTCAATCTGCAATCCTCAATCCTGATTCTTCAATCCTCAACACCCAATCCTCAATCTTCAATCCTCAATCCTCAATCCTCAATCATCAATCCTCAATTTTCAATCCTCAATACTCAATCTTCAATCCTCAATCCTCAATCCTCAATCCTCAATCCTCAGTCCTCAATCCTCAACCCTCAATCCTCAGTCCTGAAACCTCAATCCCGAATCCTCAATCATGAATCCGCAAACTTCAGTCCTCAGTCCTCAACAATCAATTGTGAATCCTCAGTCCTCAATAGAATATCCTCAATTCACAGTTTTCAATACTCAATCCCCATTCTTCAGTCTTGAAATCTCAATCCACAAACATTAATTTTCATCACTCAACCCTCAACACTCAGTCCTCAATCTTCAATCCTCAATCCTCAATCCGTAATCTTGAATCCTCAATACTCAATCTTCAATCCTCAATCCTCAATTCTCAATCCTCAACACTCAATCCTCAATCGTCAATCCTCAATCCCCAATCCTCAATCTTCAATCCCCTATCCACAATCCTCAATCCTCAATCCTCAATCCTCAATCTTCAATACCCAATACTCAGTCTTCAATCCTCAATCCTCAATTCTCAATCCTCAACACTCAATCCTCAATCGTCAATCCTCAATCCCCAATCCTCAATCTTCAATCCTCTATCCACAATCCTCAATCCTCAATCCTCAATCCTCAATTTTCAATACCCAATACTCAGTCTTCAATCCTCAATCCTCAATCCTCAATCTTCAATCCTCAATACTCAATCTGCAATCCTCAATCCTCAATCCTAAATCCTCAATCTTCAATCCTCAATACTCAATCTGCAATCCTCAATCCTCAATTCTCAATCCTCAATAGTCAATCCCCAATCGTCAATCCTCAATTCCCAATCCTCAATCTTCAACCCTCAATCCTCAATCTTCAATCCTCAATCCTCAATCCTCAATTCTCAATCCTCAATCCTCAATCCTCAGACATCAAACATCAATACTCAACCCTCAGTCCTCGTCCGCAATCCACAACCCTCAATCCTCAATCCTCAATCTTCAATCATCAATATTCAATCTTCAATCCTCAATACTCAATCCTCTATCCTCAATCCTCAATCCTGAATGTTCAATCCTCAATACCCAATCCTCAATCTTCAATCCTCAGTACTCAATCCTCAATCGTCAATCCTCAACCTTCAATACCCAATACTCAATCTTCAATCCTCAATCCTCAATCCTCAGTCCTCAATCCTCAATCCTCAATCCTCAATCCTCAATCTTCAATCCTCAATACTCAATCTGCAATCCTCAATCCTGATTCTTCAATCCTCAACACCCAATCCTCAATCTTCAATCCTCAATCCTCAATCCTCAATCATCAATCCTCAATTTTCAATCCTCGATACTCAATCTTCAATCCTCAATCCTCAATCCTCAATCCTCAATCCTCAGTCCTCAATCCTCAACCCTCAATCCTCAGTCCTGAAACCTCAATCCCGAATCCTCAATCATGAATCCGCAAACTTCAGTCCTCAGTCCTCAACAATCAATTGTGAATCCTCAGTCCTCAATAGAATATCCTCAATTCACAGTTTTCAATACTCAATCCCCATTCTTCAGTCTTGAAATCTCAATCCACAAACATTAATTCTCATCACTCAACCCTCAACACTCAGTCCTCAATCTTCAATCCTCAATCCTCAATCCGTAATCTTGAATCCTCAATACTCAATCTTCAATCCTCAATCCTCAATTCTCAATCCTCAACACTCAATCCTCAATCGTCAATCCTCAATCCCCAATCCTCAATCTTCAATCCTCTATCCACAATCCTCAATCCTCAATCCTCAATCCTCAATCTTCAATACCCAATACTCAGTCTTCAATCCTCAATCCTCAATTCTCAATCCTCAACACTCAATCCTCAATCGTCAATCCTCAATCCCCAATCCTCAATCTTCAATCCTCTATCCACAATCCTCAATCCTCAATCCTCAATCCTCAATCTTCAATACCCAATACTCAGTCTTCAATCCTCCATCCTCAATCCTCAATCTTCAATCCTCAATACTCAATCTGCAATCCTCAATCCTCAATCCTAAATCCTCAATCTTCAATCCTCAATACTCAATCTGCAATCCTCAATCCTCAATTCTCAATCCTCAATAGTCAATCCCCAATCGTCAATCCTCAATTCCCAATCCTCAATCTTCAACCCTCAATCCTCAATCTTCAATCCTTAATCCTCAATCATCAATCACCAATCCTCAATCTTCAATACTCAATCTTCAATCCTCAATCCTCAATCCTCAGTCCTCAATCCTCAATCCTCAATCCTCAGTCCTCAATCTTCATTCCTCAATACTCAATCTGCAATCCTCAATCCTCAATCCTCAATCCTCAATCCTAATTCGTCACTCCTCAATACCCAATCCTCAATCTTCAATCCTCAATCCTCAATCCTCAATTCTCAATACTCAATCCTCAATCCTCAATCCTCAATCTTCAATCCTCAATACTCAATCTTCAATACTCAATCCTCAATCCTCAATCCTCAATCCTCAATCCTCAATCCTCAATCTCAAATCCTCAATCCTCAATCCTCAATCCTCAACCCTCAATACCGAATCCTCAATCCTGAATCCTCAATCTTCAGCACTCAGTCCTCAACAATCAATTGACAATCCTCAATCCTCAATAGAATATCCTCAATTCACAGTTTTCAATACTCAATCCCAATTCTTCAATCTTCAAATCTCAATACACAAACATCAATTCTCATCACTCAACCCTCAACACTCAGTCCTCAATCTTCAATCCTCAATCCTACATCCTCAATCTTCAATCCTCAATACTCAATCTTCAATCCTCAATCCTCAGTTCTCAATTCTCAATCCTCAATACTCAAACCTCAATCGTCAATCCTCAATCCTCAATCCTCAATCCTCAATCCTCAATCTTCAATCCTGAATACTCAATCTTCAATCACCAATATTCAACCTTCAATCCTCAGTCCCCAATCCTCAATCCTCAATCCTCAATCCTCAATCCTCAAACCGCAATGCCCAATCCTCAATCCTCAATCCTCAATCCTCAATCCTCAATCCTAAATCCTCAATCCTCAATCCTCAGTCCCCAAACCTCATTCCTGAATCCTCAACCCTGAATACTCAATCTTCAGCCCTCAGTCCTCAACAATCAGTTGTCAATCCTCAATCCTCAATAGAATATCACCAATTCAGAGATTTCAATACTCAATACTCAATCTGCAATCTTCAAATCTCTATCCACCAACATCAATTCTCATCACTCATCCCTCAACACTCAGTCCTTTATGTTCAATCCTCAATCCTCAATTCTCAATCTTCAATCCTCAATACTGAATCTTCAATCCTCAATCCTCAATCCTCAATCCTCAATCCTCAATCCTCAATCCTCAATCCTCAATCCTCAATCTCCAATACTCAGGCCCCAATCCTCAATCTTCAATCCTCAATCCTCAATCCTCAATCCTCGATCCTCGAACCTCAATCCTCAGTCGTCAATCCTCAGTCCTCAATGTTCAATCCGCAATACCCAATCCTCAATCTTCTATTCTCAATCCTCAATCCTCAGTCCTCAATCCACAATCCTCAATCCTCAATCCTCAATCTTCAATCCTCAATACTCAATCTGCAATCATCAATCCTCAATCCTCAATCCTCAATCCTAATTAGTGACTCCTCAATACCCAATCCTCAATCTTCAATCCTCAATCCTCAATCCTCAATTCTCAATCCGTAATCCTCAATCCTCAATCCTCAATCTTCAATTCTCAATACTCAATCTTCAATACACAAACCTCAATCCTCAATCCCCAATCCTCAATCCTCAATCGTCAATCCTCAATTCCCAATCCGCAATCTTCAATCCTCAACCCTCAATCTTCAATCCTCAATCCTCAATCCTCTATCCTCAATCCTCTATCTTCAATCCTCAATACTCAATCTTCAATCCTCAATCCTCAATCCTCAATCCTCAATACACAATCCTCAATCCTCAATCCTCAATCGTCAATCTCCAATCCTGAAGACTCAATCTTCAATCCTCAATCCTCAACCCTCACTCCTCAGTCCTCATTCTTCAATCCTCAATACCAAATTCTCAATCTTCAATCCTCAATCCTCAGTCCTCAATTCGCAATCCGCAATCCTCAGACCTCGAGCATTAATACCCAACCCTCAGTCCTCGTCCTCAATCTACAACCCTCAATCCTCAATCCTCAATCTTCAATCATCAATATTCAACCTTCAATCCTCAGTCCCCAATCCTCAATCCTCAATCCTCAATCCTCAATCCTCAAACCTCCATACCCAATCCTCAGTCCTCAATCCTCAATCCTCAATCCTCAATCCTCAATCCTCAATCCTCAATCCTCAATCCTCAGTCCCCAAACCTCAACCCTGAATCCTCAACCCTGAATCGTCAATCTTCAGCCCTCAGTCCTCAACAATCAGTTGTCAATCCTCAATCCTCAATAGAATATCACCAATTCACAGATTTCAAAACTCAATACTCAATCCGCAATCTTCAGATCTCTATCCACAAACATCAATTCACATCACTCATCCCTCGACACTCAGTCCTTTATGTTCAACCCTCAGTCCTCAATTCTCAATCTTCAATCCTCAATACTGAATCTTCAATCCTCAATCCTCAATCCTCAATCCTCAATCCTCAATCCTCAATCCTCAATCCTCAACCCTCAATCCTCAGTCCTGAAACCTCAATCCCGAATCCTCAATCCTGAATCCGCAAACTTCAGTCCTCAGTCCTCAACAATCAATTGTCAATCCTCAATCCTCAATAGAATATTCTCAATTCACAGTTTTCAATACTCAATCCCCATTCTTCAATCTTCAAGTCTCAATACACAAACATCAATTCTCATCACTCAGCACTCAGCACTCAACACTCAGTCCTCAATCTTCAATCCTCAATCCTCAATCCGCAATCTTGAATCCTCAATACTCAATCTTCAATCCTCAATCCTCAATTCTCAATCCTCAACACTCAATCCTCAATCGTCAATCCTCAATGCCCAATCCTCAATCTTCAACCCTCAATCCTCTATTCTCAATCCTCAATACTCAATCCTCAATCGTCAATCCTCAATTCCCAATCCTCAATCTTCAATCCTCAATCCACAATATTCAATCCTCAATCCTCAATCCTCAATCCCCAATCCTCAACCTTCAATCCACAATACTCAATCTTCAATCCTCAATCCTCAATCCTCAATCCTCAACCTCAATCCTCAATCCTCAATCCTCAATCTTCAATCCTCAATACTCAATCCTCATTCCTCAATCCTCAACACCCAATCCTCAATCTTCAATCCTCAATCCTCAATCCTCAATTCTCAATCCTCAATCCTCAATCCTCAGACCTCAAACATCAATACTCAACCCTCAGTCCTCGTCCGCAATGCACAACCCTCAATCCTCAATCCTCAATCTTCAATCATCAATATTCAATCTTCAATCCTCAATCCTCAATCCTCAATCCTAAATCCTCAGTCCTCAATCCTCAACCCTCAATCCTCAGTCCTGAAACCTCAATCCCGAATCCTCAATCATGAATCCGCAAACTTCAGTCCTCAGTCCTCAACAATCAATTGTGAATCCTCAGTCCTCAATAGAATATCCTCAATTCACAGTTTTCAATACTCAATCCCCATTCTTCAGTCTTGAAACCTCAATCCACAAACATTAATTCTCATCACTCAACCCTCAACACTCAGTCCTCAATCTTCAATCCTCAATCCTCAATCCTTAATCTTGAATCCTCAATACTCAATCTTCAATCCTGAATCCTCAATTCTCAATCCTCAACACTCAATCCTCAATCGTCAATCCTCAATCCCCAATCCTCAATCTTCAATCCTCTATCCACAATCCTCAATCCTCAATCCTCAATCCTCAATCTTCAATACCCAATACTCAGTCTTCAATCCTCAATCCTCAATCCTCAATCCTCAGTCCTCAATCCTCAATCCTCAATCCTCAATCCTCAATCTTCAATCCTCAATACTCAATCCGCAATCCTCAATCCTGATTCTTCAATCCTCAACACCCAATCCTCAATCTTCAATCCTCAATCCTCAATCCTCAATCATCAATCCTCAATTTTCAATCCTCAATACTCAATCTTCAATCCTCAATCCTCAATCCTCAATCCTCAGTCCTCAGTCTTCAATCCCCAATACCAAATCCTCAATCTTCAATCCTCAATCCTCAGTCCTTAATTCGCAATCCGCAATCCTCAGACCTCAAGCATTAATACCCAACCCTCAGTCCTCGTCCTCAATCTACAACCCTCAATCCTGAATCCTCAATCCTCAATCCTCAATCCTCAGTCCTCAATCCTCAATCCTCAATCCTCAATCCTCAATCCTCAGTCCCCAAACCTCAATCCTGAATCCTCAATCCTGAATCGTCAATCTTCAGCCCTCAGTCCTCAAGAATCAGTTGTCAATCCTCAATCCTCAATAGAATATCACCAATTCACAGATTTCAAAACTCAATACTCAATCCGCAATCTTCAGATCTCTATCCACAAACATCAATTCACATCACTCATCCCTCGACACTCAGTCCTTTATGTTCAATCCTCAGTCCTCAATTCTCAATCTTCAATCCTCAATACTGAATCTTCAATCCTCAATCCTCAATCCTCAATCCTCAATCCTCAATCCTCAAACCTCAATACCCAATCCTCAATCCTCAATCCTCAATCCTCAGTCCTCAATCCTCAATCCTCAATCCTCAATCCTCAATCCTAAGTCCCCAAACCTCAATCCTGAATCCTCAATCCTGAATCGTCAATCTTCAGCCCTCAGTCCTCAACAATCAGTTGTCAATCCTCAATCCTCAATAGAATATCACCAATTCACAGATTTCAAAACTCAATACTCAATCCGCAATCTTCAGATCTCTATCCACAAACATCAATTCACATCACTCATCCCTCGACACTCAGTCCTTTATGTTCAATCCTCAGTCCTCAATTCTCAATCTTCAATCCTCAATCCTCGATCCTCGAACCTCAATCCTCAGTCGTCAATCCTCAGTCCTCAATGTTCAATCCGCAATACCCAATCCTCAATCTTCAATTGTCAATCCTCAATCCTCAGTCCTCAATCCACAATCCTCAATCCTCAATCCTCAATCTTCAATCCTCAATACTCAATCTGCAATCCTCAATCCTCAATCCTCAATCCTCAATCCTAATTAGTGACTCCTCAATACCCAATCCTCAATCTTCAATCCTCAATCCTCAATCCTCAATCCTCAATCCGTAATCCTCAATCCTCAATCCTCAATCTTCAATTCTCAATACTCAATCTTCAATACACAATCCTCAATCCTCAATCCCCAATCCTCAATCCTCAATCGTCAATCCTCAATTCCCAATTCTCAATCTTCAATCCTCAACCCTCAATCTTCTATCCTCAATCCTCAATCCTCAATCCTCAATACTCAATCCGCAATCCTCAATCCTGATTCTTCAATCCTCAACACCAAATCCTCAATCTTCAATCCGCAATCCTCAATTCCCAATCCTCAATCCTCAATCCTCAATCCTCAATCCTCAATCTTCAATCCTCAATACTCAATCTGCAATCCTCAATCCTGATTCTTCAATCCTCAACACCCAATCCTCAATCTTCAATCCTCAATCCTCAATCCTCAATCATCAATCCTCAATTTTCAATCCTCAATCCTCAATCTTCAACCCTCAATCCTCAATCCTCAAACCCCAATCCTCAATCTTCAATCCTCAATACTCAATCTTCAATCCTCAATCCTCAATCCTCAATCCTCAATCCTCAATCCTCAATCCTCAATCTTCAATCCTCAATACTCATTCTTCAACCCTCAATCTTCAATCCTCAATCCTCAGTCCTCATTCTTCAATCCTCAACAGCCAGTCCTCAATCCTCAATCCTCAATCCTCAATCCTCAATTCTCAATCCTCAATCCTCAATCCTCAGACCTCAAACAACAATACTCAACCCTCAGTCCTCGATCCTCGAACCTCAATCCTCAGTCCTCAATCCTCAATCCTCAATCTTCATCCCTCAGTCCTCAACAATCAATTGTCAATCCTCAATCCTCAATAGAATATCCTCAATTCACGGCTTTCAATACTCAATCCCCATTCTTCAATCCTCTATCCTCAATCCTCAATCCTCAATCTTCAATCCTCAATCTTCAATCCTCAATCTTCAATCCTCAATCCTCAATCCTCAATCCTCAATCCTCAATCCTCAATCCTCAATCCTCAACCCTCAATCCTCAGTCCTGAAACCTCAATCCCGAATCCTCAATCCTGAATCCGCAAACTTCAGTCCTCAGTCCTCAACAATCAATTGTCAATCCTCAATCCTCAATAGAATATTCTCAATTCACAGTTTTCAATGCTCAATCCCCATTCTTCAATCTTCAAGTCTCAATCCACAAACATCAATTCTCATCACTCAGCACTCAACACTCAGTCCTCAATCTTCAATCCTCAATCCTCAATCCGCAATCTTGAATCCTCAATACTCAATCTTCAATCCTCAATCCTCAATTCTCAATCCTCAACACTCAATCCTCAATCGTCAATCCTCAATGCCCAATCCTCAATCTTCAATCCTCAATCCTCAATTCTCAATCCTCAATACTCAATCCTCAATCGTCAATCCTCAATTCCCAATCCTCAATCTTCAATCCTCAATCCACAATATTCAATCCTCAATCCTCAATCCTCAATCCCCAATCCTCAATCTTCAATCCACAATACTCAATCTTCAATCCTCAATCCTCAATCCTCAATCCTCAACCTCAATCCTCAATCCTCAATCCTCAATCTTCAATCCTCAATACTCAATCTTCAACCCTCAATCTTCAATCCTCAATCCACAATCCTCATTCTTCAATCCTCAACACCCAATCCTCAATCTTCAATCCTCAATCCTCAATCCTCAATTCTCAATCCTCAATCCTCAATCCTCAGACCTCAAACATCAATACTCAACCCTCAGTCCTCGTCCGCAATCCACAACCCTCAATCCTCAATCCTCAATCCTCAGTCCTCAATCCTCAACCCTCAATCCTCAGTCCTGAAACCTCAATCCCGAATCCTCAATCATGAATCCGCAAACTTCAGTCCTCAGTCCTCAACAATCAATTGTGAATCCTCAGTCCTCAATAGAATATCCTCAATTCACAGTTTTCAATACTCAATCCCCATTCTTCAGTCTTGAAATCTCAATCCACAAACATTAATTCTCATCACTCAACCCTCAACACTCAGTCCTCAATCTTCAATCCTCAATCCTCAATCCGTAATCTTGAATCCTCAATACTCAATCTTCAATCCTCAATCCTCAATTCTCAATCCTCAACACTCAATCCTCAATCGTCAATCCTCAATCCCCAATCCTCAATCTTCAATCCTCTATCCACAATCCTCAATCCTCAATCCTCAATCCTCAATCTTCAATACCCAATACTCAGTCTTCAATCCTCAATCCTCAATTCTCAATCCTCAACACTCAATCCTCAATCGTCAATCCTCAATCCCCAATCCTCAATCTTCAATCCTCTATCCACAATCCTCAATCCTCAATCCTCAATCCTCAATTTTCAATACCCAATACTCAGTCTTCAATCCTCAATCCTCAATCCTCAATCTTCAATCCTCAATACTCAATCTGCAATCCTCAATCCTCAATCCTAAATCCTCAATCTTCAATCCTCAATACTCAATCTGCAATCCTCAATCCTCAATTCTCAATCCTCAATAGTCAATCCCCAATCGTCAATCCTCAATTCCCAATCCTCAATCTTCAACCCTCAATCCTCAATCTTCAATCCTCAATCCTCAATCCTCAATTCTCAATCCTCAATCCTCAATCCTCAGACCTCAAACATCAATACTCAACCCTCAGTCCTCGTCCGCAATCCACAACCCTCAATCCTCAATCCTCAATCTTCAATCATCAATATTCAATCTTCAATCCTCAATACTCAATCCTCTATCCTCAATCCTCAATCCTGAATGTTCAATCCTCAATACCCAATCCTCAATCTTCAATCCTCAGTACTCAATCCTCAATCGTCAATCCTCAACCTTCAATACCCAATACTCAATCTTCAATCCTCAATCCTCAATCCTCAGTCCTCAATCCTCAATCCTCAATCCTCAATCCTCAATCTTCAATCCTCAATACTCAATCTGCAATCCTCAATCCTGATTCTTCAATCCTCAACACCCAATCCTCAATCTTCAATCCTCAATCCTCAATTCTCAATCATCAATCCTCAATTTTCAATCCTCAATACTCAATCTTCAATCCTCAATCCTCAATCCTCAATCCTCAATCCTCAGTCCTCAATCCTCAATCTTCAATCCTCTATCCACAATCCTCAATCCTCAATCCTCAATCGTCAATCTTCAATACCCAATACTCAGTCTTCAATCCTCAATCCTCAATTCTCAATCCTCAACACTCAATCCTCAATCGTCAATCCTCAATCCCCAATCCTCAATCTTCAATCCTCTATCCACAATCCTCAATCCTCAATCCTCAATCCTCAATCTTCAATACCCAATACTCAGTCTTCAATCCTCAATCCTCAATCCTCAATCTTCAATCCTCAATACTCAATCTGCAATCCTCAATCCTCAATCCTCAATCCTCAATCCTAATTCGTCACTCCTCAATACCCAATCCTCAATCTTCAATCCTCAATCCTCAATAGTCAATCCCCAATCGTCAATCCTCAATCCTCAATCCTCAATCTTCAATCCTCAATCCTCAATCTTCAATACTCAATCCTCAATCCTCAATCCTCAATCCTCAATCCTCAATCCCCAATCCCAAATCCTCAATCCTCAATCCTCAATCCACAACCCTCAATACCGAATCCTCAATCCTGAATCCTCAATCTTCAGCACTCAGTCCTCAACAATCAATTGACAATCCTCAATCCTCAATAGAATATCCTCAATTCACAGTTTTCAATACTCAATCCCAATTCTTCAATCTTCAAATCTCAATACACAAACATCAATTCTCATCACTCAACCCTCAACACTCAGTCCTCAATCTTCAATCCTCAATCCTACATCCTCAATCTTCAATCCTCAATACTCAATCTTCAATCCTCAATCCTCAATTCTCAATTCTCAATCCTCAATACTCAAACCTCAATCGTCAATCCTCAATCCTCAGTCCTCAAACCTCAATCCTGAATCCTCAATCCTGAATCCTCATTCTTCAGCCCTGAGTCCTCAGCAATCAAATTGTCAGTCCTCAATCCTCAATAGAATATACCCAATTCACAGTTTTCAACACTCAAACCCCAATCTTCAATCTTGAAATCTCAATCAACAAACATCAATTCTCATCACTCAACGCTCAACACTCAGTCCCCAATCCTCAATCTTCAATCCCCAATCCTCAATCCTCAATCCTCAATCCTCAATCTTCAATCCTGAATACTCAACCTTCAATCCTCAATCCTCAATCCTCAATCCTCAATCCTCAATCCTGAATCCTCAATCGTCAATCTCCAATCCTGAATACTCAATCTTCAACCCTCAATCCTCAATCCTCACTCCTCAGTCCTCATTCTTCAATCCTCAATACCAAATCCTCAATCTTCAATCCTCAATCCTCAATCCTCAATTCGCAATCCTCAATCCTCAGACCACAAGCATTAATACCCAACCCTCAGTCCTCGTCCTCAATCTACAACCCTCAATCCTCAATACTCAATCTTCAATCACCAATATTCAACCTTCAATCCTCAGTCCCCAATCCTCAATCCTCAATCCTCAATCCTCAATCCTCAAACCGCAATGCCCAATCCTCAATCCTCAATCCTCAATCCTCAATCCTCAATCCTAAATCCTCAATCCTCAATCCTCAGTCCCCAAACCTCATTCCTGAATCCTCAACCCTGAATACTCAATCTTCAGCCCTCAGTCCTCAACAATCAGTTGTCAATCCTCAATCCTCAATAGAATATCACCAATTCACAGATTTCAATACTCAATACTCAATCTGCAATCTTCAAATCTCTATCCACCAACATCAATTCTCATCACTCATCCCTCAACACTCAGTCCTTTATGTTCAATCCTCAATCCTCAATTCTCAATCTTCAATCCTCAATACTGAATCTTCAATCCTCAATCCTCAATCCTCAATCCTCAATCCTCAATCCTCAATCCTCAATCCTCAATCCTCAATCTCCAATACTCAGGCCCCAATCCTCAATCCTGAATCCTCAATCCTGAATCGTCAATCTTCAGCCCTCAGTCCTCAACAATCAGTTGTCAATCCTCAATCCTCAATAGAATATCACCAATTCACAGATTTCAAAACTCAATACTCAATCCGCAATCTTCAGATCTCTATCCACAAACATCAATTCACATCACTCATCCCTCGACACTCAGTCCTTTATGTTCAACCCTCAGTCCTCAATTCTCAATCTTCAATCCTCAATACTGAATCTTCAATCCTCAATCCTCAATCCTCAATCCTCAATCCTCAATCCTCAATCCCCAATCTTCAATACTCAGTCCCCAATCCTCAATCTTCAATCCTCAAACCTCAATCCTCAATCCTCGATCCTCGAACCTCAATCCTCAGTCGTCAATCCTCAGTCCTCAATGTTCAATCCGCAATACCCAATCCTCAATCTTCAATCCTCAATCCTCAATCCTCAGTCCTCAATCCACAATCCTCAATCCTCAATCCTCAATCTTCAATTCTCAATACTCAATCTTCAATACTCAATCCTCAATCCTCAATCCCCAATCCCCAATCCTCAATCGTCAATCCTCAATTCCCAATCCTCAATCTTCAATCCTCAACCCTCAATCTTCAATCCTCAATCCTCAATCCTCAATCCTCAATACTCAATCTTCAATCCTCAATCCTCAGTTCTCAATCCTCAATACTCAATCCTCAATCGTCAATCCTCAATCCCCAATCCTCAGTCTTCAATACTCAACCCTCAATCCTCAATCCTCAATCCTCAATCTTCAACCCTCAATCCTCAATCCTCAAACCCCAATCCTCAATCTTCAATCCTCAATACTCAATCTTCAATCCTCAATCCTCAATCCTCAATCCTCAATCCTCAATCCTCAATCCTCAATCTTCAATACCCAATACTGAGTCTTCAATCCTCAATCCTCAATCCTCAGTCCTCAATCCTCAATCCTCAATCCTCAATCCTCAATCCTCAATCCTCAATCTTCAATCCTCAATACTCAATCTTCAATCCTCAATCCTCAATTCTCAATCCTCAACACTCAATCCTCAATCGTCAATCCTCAATCCCCAGTCCTCAATCTTCAATCCTCTATCCTCAATCCTCAATCCTCAATCTTCAATACTCAATCCTCAATCATCAATCCTCAATCCTCAATCCTCAATCCCCAATCCTCAATCTTCAATCCTCAATACTCAATCTTCAATCCTCAATCGTCAATCCTCAATCCTCAATCCTCAATCCTCAATCTTCAATACCCAATACTGAGTCTTCAATCCTCAATCCTCAATCCTCAGTCCTCAATCCTCAATCCTCAATCCTCAATCCTCAATCTTCAATCCTCAATACTCAATCTGCAATCCTCAATCCTCAATCCTCAGTCCTCAATCCTAATTCGTCACTCCTCAATACCCAATCCTCAATCTTCAATCCTCAATCCTCAATCCTCAATTCTCAATACTCAATCCTCAATCCTCAATCCTCAATCTTCAATCCTCAATACTCAATCTACAATACTCAATCCTCAATCCTCAGTCCTCAATCCTCAATCCTCAATCCTCAATCCCAAATCCTCAATCCTCAATCCTCAATCCTCAACCCTCAATCCTCAGTCCTGAAACCTCAATACCGAATCCTCTATCCTGAATCCTCAATCTTCAGCACTCAGTCCTCAACAATCAATTGACAATCCTCAATCCTCAATAGAATATCCTCAATTCACAGTTTTCAATACTCAATCCCAATTCTTCAATCTTCAAATCTCAATACACAAACATCAATTCTCATCACTCAACCCTCAACACTCAGTCCTCAATCTTCAATCCTCAATCCTACATCCTCAATCTTCAATCCTCAATACTCAATCTTCAATCCTCAATCCTCAATTCTCAATCCTCAATACTCAATCCTCAATCGTCAATCCGCAATCCTCAATCCTCAGTCTTCAATCCTCAATACTCAATCTTCAACCCTCAATCTTCAATCCTCAATCCTCAATCCTCATCCTTCAATCCTCAACACCCAGTCCACAATCTTCAATCCTCAATCCTCAATCCTCAATTCTCAATCCACAATCCTCAATCCTCAGACCTCAAGCATCAATACTCAACCCTCAGTCCTCGTCCGCAATCCACAATACTGAACCCTCAATCCTCAATCTTCAATCATCAATATTCAATCATCAATCCTCAATCCTCAATCCTCAGTCCTCAATCCTCAATCCTCAATCCTCAATCCTCAATCTTCAATCCTCAATACTCAATCTGCAATCCTCAATCCTGATTCTTCAATCCTCAACACCCAATCCTCAATCTTCAATCCTCAATCCTCAATTCTCAATCATCAATCCTCAATTTTCAATCCTCAATACTCAATCTTCAATCCTCAATCCTCAATCCTCAATCCTCAATCCTCAGTCCTCAATCCTCAATCTTCAATCCTCTATCCACAATCCTCAATCCTCAATCCTCAATCGTCAATCTTCAATACCCAATACTCAGTCTTCAATCCTCAATCCTCAATTCTCAATCCTCAACACTCAATCCTCAATCGTCAATCCTCAATCCCCAATCCTCAATCTTCAATCCTCTATCCACAATCCTCAATCCTCAATCCTCAATCCTCAATCTTCAATACCCAATACTCAGTCTTCAATCCTCAATCCTCAATCCTCAATCTTCAATCCTCAATACTCAATCTGCAATCCTCAATCCTCAATCCTCAATCCTCAATCCTAATTCGTCACTCCTCAATACCCAATCCTCAATCTTCAATCCTCAATCCTCAATAGTCAATCCCCAATCGTCAATCCTCAATCCTCAATCCTCAATCTTCAATCCTCAATCCTCAATCTTCAATACTCAATCCTCAATCCTCAATCCTCAATCCTCAATCCTCAATCCCCAATCCCAAATCCTCAATCCTCAATCCTCAATCCACAACCCTCAATACCGAATCCTCAATCCTGAATCCTCAATCTTCAGCACTCAGTCCTCAACAATCAATTGACAATCCTCAATCCTCAATAGAATATCCTCAATTCACAGTTTTCAATACTCAATCCCAATTCTTCAATCTTCAAATCTCAATACACAAACATCAATTCTCATCACTCAACCCTCAACACTCAGTCCTCAATCTTCAATCCTCAATCCTACATCCTCAATCTTCAATCCTCAATACTCAATCTTCAATCCTCAATCCTCAATTCTCAATTCTCAATCCTCAATACTCAAACCTCAATCGTCAATCCTCAATCCTCAGTCCTCAAACCTCAATCCTGAATCCTCAATCCTGAATCCTCATTCTTCAGCCCTGAGTCCTCAGCAATCAAATTGTCAGTCCTCAATCCTCAATAGAATATACCCAATTCACAGTTTTCAACACTCAAACCCCAATCTTCAATCTTGAAATCTCAATCAACAAACATCAATTCTCATCACTCAACGCTCAACACTCAGTCCCCAATCCTCAATCTTCAATCCCCAATCCTCAATCCTCAATCCTCAATCCTCAATCTTCAATCCTGAATACTCAACCTTCAATCCTCAATCCTCAATCCTCAATCCTCAATCCTCAATCCTGAATCCTCAATCGTCAATCTCCAATCCTGAATACTCAATCTTCAACCCTCAATCCTCAATCCTCACTCCTCAGTCCTCATTCTTCAATCCTCAATACCAAATCCTCAATCTTCAATCCTCAATCCTCAATCCTCAATTCGCAATCCTCAATCCTCAGACCACAAGCATTAATACCCAACCCTCAGTCCTCGTCCTCAATCTACAACCCTCAATCCTCAATACTCAATCTTCAATCACCAATATTCAACCTTCAATCCTCAGTCCCCAATCCTCAATCCTCAATCCTCAATCCTCAATCCTCAAACCGCAATGCCCAATCCTCAATCCTCAATCCTCAATCCTCAATCCTCAATCCTAAATCCTCAATCCTCAATCCTCAGTCCCCAAACCTCATTCCTGAATCCTCAACCCTGAATACTCAATCTTCAGCCCTCAGTCCTCAACAATCAGTTGTCAATCCTCAATCCTCAATAGAATATCACCAATTCACAGATTTCAATACTCAATACTCAATCTGCAATCTTCAAATCTCTATCCACCAACATCAATTCTCATCACTCATCCCTCAACACTCAGTCCTTTATGTTCAATCCTCAATCCTCAATTCTCAATCTTCAATCCTCAATACTGAATCTTCAATCCTCAATCCTCAATCCTCAATCCTCAATCCTCAATCCTCAATCCTCAATCCTCAATCCTCAATCTCCAATACTCAGGCCCCAATCCTCAATCTTCAATCCTCAATCCTCAATCCTCAATCCTCGATCCTCGAACCTCAATCCTCAGTCGTCAATCCTCAGTCCTCAATGTTCAATCCGCAATACCCAATCCTCAATCTTCTATTCTCAATCCTCAATCCTCAGTCCTCAATCCACAATCCTCAATCCTCAATCCTCAATCTTCAATCCTCAATACTCAATCTGCAATCATCAATCCTCAATCCTCAATCCTCAATCCTAATTAGTGACTCCTCAATACCCAATCCTCAATCTTCAATCCTCAATCCTCAATCCTCAGTCGTCAATCCTCAATCCTCAATTCTCAATCTTCAATCCTGAATACTGAATCTTCAATCCTCAATCCTCAATCCTCAATCCTCAATCCTCAATCCTCAATCCTCAATCCTCAATCCTCAATCCTCAATCCTCAATCCTCAATCCTCAATCTCCAATACTCAGGCCCCAATCCTCAATCTTCAATCCTCAATCCTCAATCCTCAATCCTCGATCCTCGAACCTCAATCCTCAGTCGTCAATCCTCAGTCCTCAATCTTCAATCATCAATCCCCAATCCTCAATCCTCTATCCTCAATCCTCTATCTTCAATCCTCAATACTCAATCTTCAATCCTCAATCCTCAATCCTCAATCCTCAATCCACAATCCTCAATCCTCAATCCTCAATCGTCAATCTCCAATCCTGAAGACTCAATCTTCAATCCTCAATCCTCAACCCTCACTCCTCAGTCCTCATTCTTCAATCCTCAATACCAAATTCTCAATCTTCAATCCTCAATCCTCAGTCCTCAATTCGCAATCCGCAATCCTCAGACCTCGAGCATTAATACCCAACCCTCAGTCCTCGTCCTCAATCTACAACCCTCAATCCTCAATCCTCAATCTTCAATCATCAATATTCAACCTTCAATCCTCAGTCCCCAATCCTCAATCCTCAATCCTCAATCCTCAATCCTCAAACCTCCATACCCAATCCTCAGTCCTCAATCCTCAATCCCCAATCCTCAATCCTCAATCCTCAATCCTCAATCCTCAATCCTCAGTCCCCAAACCTCAATCCTGAATCCTCAATCCTGAATCGTCAATCTTCAGCCCTCAGTCCTCAACAATCAGTTGTCAATCCTCAATCCTCAATAGAATATCACCAATTCACAGATTTCAAAACTCAATACTCAATCCGCAATCTTCAGATCTCTATCCACAAACATCAATTCACATCACTCATCCCTCGACACTCAGTCCTTTATGTTCAACCCTCAGTCCTCAATTCTCAATCTTCAATCCTCAATACTGAATCTTCAATCCTCAATCCTCAATCCTCAATCCTCAATCCTCAATCCTCAATCCCCAATCTTCAATACTCAGTCCCCAATCCTCAATCTTCAATCCTCAAACCTCAATCCTCAATCCTCGATCCTCGAACCTCAATCCTCAGTCGTCAATCCTCAGTCCTCAATGTTCAATCCGCAATACCCAATCCTCAATCTTCAATCCTCAATCCTCAATCCTCAGTCCTCAATCCACAATCCTCAATCCTCAATCCTCAATCTTCAATTCTCAATACTCAATCTTCAATACTCAATCCTCAATCCTCAATCCCCAATCCCCAATCCTCAATCGTCAATCCTCAATTCCCAATCCTCAATCTTCAATCCTCAACCCTCAATCTTCAATCCTCAATCCTCAATCCTCAATCCTCAATACTCAATCTTCAATCCTCAATCCTCAGTTCTCAATCCTCAATACTCAATCCTCAATCGTCAATCCTCAATCCCCAATCCTCAGTCTTCAATACTCAACCCTCAATCCTCAATCCTCAATCCTCAATCTTCAACCCTCAATCCTCAATCCTCAAACCCCAATCCTCAATCTTCAATCCTCAATACTCAATCTTCAATCCTCAATCCTCAATCCTCAATCCTCAATCCTCAATCCTCAATCCTCAATCTTCAATACCCAATACTGAGTCTTCAATCCTCAATCCTCAATCCTCAGTCCTCAATCCTCAATCCTCAATCCTCAATCCTCAATCCTCAATCCTCAATCTTCAATCCTCAATACTCAATCTTCAATCCTCAATCCTCAATTCTCAATCCTCAACACTCAATCCTCAATCGTCAATCCTCAATCCCCAGTCCTCAATCTTCAATCCTCTATCCTCAATCCTCAATCCTCAATCTTCAATACTCAATCCTCAATCATCAATCCTCAATCCTCAATCCTCAATCCCCAATCCTCAATCTTCAATCCTCAATACTCAATCTTCAATCCTCAATCGTCAATCCTCAATCCTCAATCCTCAATCCTCAATCTTCAATACCCAATACTGAGTCTTCAATCCTCAATCCTCAATCCTCAGTCCTCAATCCTCAATCCTCAATCCTCAATCCTCAATCTTCAATCCTCAATACTCAATCTGCAATCCTCAATCCTCAATCCTCAGTCCTCAATCCTAATTCGTCACTCCTCAATACCCAATCCTCAATCTTCAATCCTCAATCCTCAATCCTCAATTCTCAATACTCAATCCTCAATCCTCAATCCTCAATCTTCAATCCTCAATACTCAATCTACAATACTCAATCCTCAATCCTCAGTCCTCAATCCTCAATCCTCAATCCTCAATCCCAAATCCTCAATCCTCAATCCTCAATCCTCAACCCTCAATCCTCAGTCCTGAAACCTCAATACCGAATCCTCTATCCTGAATCCTCAATCTTCAGCACTCAGTCCTCAACAATCAATTGACAATCCTCAATCCTCAATAGAATATCCTCAATTCACAGTTTTCAATACTCAATCCCAATTCTTCAATCTTCAAATCTCAATACACAAACATCAATTCTCATCACTCAACCCTCAACACTCAGTCCTCAATCTTCAATCCTCAATCCTACATCCTCAATCTTCAATCCTCAATACTCAATCTTCAATCCTCAATCCTCAATTCTCAATCCTCAATACTCAATCCTCAATCGTCAATCCTCAGTTCCCAATCCTCTACCTTCAATCCTCAATCCTCAATCATCAATCCTCAATCCTCAATCCTCAATCCCCAATCCTCAATCTTCAATCCTCAATACTCAATCTTCAATCCTCAATCGTCAATCCTCAATCCTCAATCCGCAATCCTCAATCCTCAGTCTTCAATCCTCAATACTCAATCTTCAACCCTCAATCTTCAATCCTCAATCCTCAATCCTCATCCTTCAATCCTCAACACCCAGTCCACAATCTTCAATCCTCAATCCTCAATCCTCAATTCTCAATCCACAATCCTCAATCCTCAGACCTCAAGCATCAATACTCAACCCTCAGTCCTCGTCCGCAATCCACAATACTGAACCCTCAATCCTCAATCTTCAATCATCAATATTCAATCATCAATCCTCAATCTTCAATCCTCTATCCTCAATCCTCAATCCTGAATGTTCAATCCTCAATACCCAATCCTCAATCTTCAATCCTCAATACTCAATCCTCAATCCTCAATCCTCAATCCTCAGTCCTCAAACCTCAATCCTGAGTCCTCAATCCTGAATCCTCAATCTTCAGCCCTGAGTCCTCAACAATCAATTGTCAGTCCTCAATCCTCAATAGAATATACCCAATTCACAGTTTTCAACACTCAAACCCCAATCTTCAATCTTCAAATCTCAATCAACAAACATCAATTCTCATCACTCAACGCTCAACACTCAGTCCCCAATCCTCAATCTTCAATCCCCAATCCTCAATCCTCAATCCTCAATCCTCAATCTTCAATCCTGAATACTCAACCTTCAATCCTCAATCCTCAATCCTCAATCCTCAATCCTCAATCCTCAATCCTCAATCCTCAATCTTCAATACTCAGTCCCCTATCCTCAATCTTCAATCCTCAAACCTCAATCCTCAATCCTCGATCCTCGAACCTCAATCCTCAGTCGTCAATCCTCAGTCCTCAATGTTCAATCCGCAATACCCAATCCTCAATCTTCTATTCTCAATCCTCAATCCTCAGTCCTCAATCCACAATCCTCAATCCTCAATCCTCAATCTTCAATCCTGAATACTCAATCTGCAATCCTCAATCCTCAATCATCAATCCTCAATCCTAATTAGTGACTCCTCAATACCCAATCCTCAATCTTCAATCCTCAATCCTCAATCCTCAATTCTCAATCCGTAATCCTCAATCCTCAATCCTCAATATTCAATTCTCAATACTCAATCTTCAATACTCAATCCTCAATCCTCAACCCCCAATCCCCAATCCTCAATCGTCAATCCTCAATTCCCAATCCTCAATCTTCAATCCTCAACCCTCAATCTTCAATCCTCAATCCTCAATCCTCAATCCTCAATACTCAATACTCAATCTTCAATCCTCAATCCTCAGTTCTCAATCCTCAATACTCAATCCTCAATCGTCAATCCTCAATCCCCAATCCTCAGTCTTCAATACTCAATCCTCAATCCTCAATCCTCAATCCTCAATCTTCAATCCTCAATACTCAATCTTCAATACTCAATCTTCAATCCTCAATCCTCAATTCTCAATCCTCAATACTCAATACTCAATCGTCAATCCTCAATTCCCAATCCTCAATCTTCAATCCTCAATCCTCAATCTTCAACCCTCAATCCTCAATCCTCAAACCCCAATCCTCAATCTTCAATCCTCAATACTCAATCTTCAATCCTCAATCCTCAATCCTCAATCCTCAATCCTCAATCCTCAATCCTCAATCTTCAATACCCAATACTCAGTCTTCAATCCTCAATCCTCAATCCTCAGTACTCAATCCTCAATCCTCAATCCTCAATCCTCAATCTTCAATCCTCAATACTCAATCTGCAATCCTCAATCCTCAATCCTCAGTCCTCAATCCTAATTCGTCACTCCTCAATACCCAATCCTCAATCTTCAATCCTCAATCCTCAATCCTCAATTCTCAATACTCAATCCTCAATCCTCAATCCTCAATCTTCAATCCTCAATACTCAATCTTCAATACTCAATCCTCAATCCTCAATCCTCAATCCTCAATCCTCAGTCCTCAATCCTAATTCGTCACCCCTCAATACCCAATCCTCAATCTTCAATCCTCAATACTCAATCTTCAATCCTCAATCCTCAATTCTCAATTCTCAATCCTCAATACTCAAACCTCAATCGTCAATCCTCAATCCTCAGTCCTCAAACCTCAATCCTGAATCCTCAATCCTGAATCCTCATTCTTCAGCCCTGAGTCCTCAACAATCAAATTGTCAGTCCTCAATCCTCAATAGAATATACCCAATTCACAGTTTTCAACACTCAAACCCCAACCTTCAATCTTCAAATCTCAATCAACAAACATCAATTCTCATCACTCAACGCTCAACACTCAGTCCCCAATCCTCAATCTTCAATCCCCAATCCTCAATCCTCAATCCTCAATCCTCAATCTTCAATCCTGAATACTCAACCTTCAATCCTCAATCCTCAATCCTCAATCCTCAATCCTCAATCCTCAATCCTCAATCGTCAATCTCCAATCCTGAATACTCAATCTTCAACCCTCAATCCTCAATCCTCACTCCTCAGTCCTCATTCTTCAATCCTCAATACCAAATCCTCAATCTTCAATCCTCAATCCTCAATCCTCAATTCGCAATCCTCAATCCTCAGACCACAAGCATTAATACCCAACCCTCAGTCCTCGTCCTCAATCTACAACCCTCAATCCTCAATACTCAGTCTTCAATCACCAATATTCAACCTTCAATCCTCAGTCCCCAATCCTCAATCCTCAATCCTCAATCCTCAATCCTCAAACCGCAATGCCCAATCCTCAATCCTCAATCCTCAATCCTCAATCCTCAATCCTAAATCCTCAATTCTCAATCCTCAGTCCCCAAACCTCATTCCTGAATCCTCAACCCTGAATACTCAATCTTCAGCCCTCAGTCCTCAACAATCAGTTGTCAATCCTCAATCCTCAATAGAATATCACCAATTCACAGATTTCAATACTCAATACTCAATCTGCAATCTTCAAATCTCTATCCACCAACATCAATTCTCATCACTCATCCCTCAACACTCAGTCCTTTATGTTCAATCCTCAATCCTCAATTCTCAATCTTCAATCCTCAATACTGAATCTTCAATCCTCAATCCTCAATCCTCAATCCTCAATACTCAATCCTCAATCCTCAATCCTCAATCCTCAATCTCCAATACTCAGGCCCCAATCCTCAATCTTCAATCCTCAATCCTCAATCCTCAATCCTCGATCCTCGAACCTCAATCCTCAGTCGTCAATCCTCAGTCCTCAATGTTCAATCCGCAATACCCAATCCTCAATCTTCTATTCTCAATCTTCAATCCTCAGTCCTCAATCCACAATCCTCAATCCTCAATCCTCAATCTTCAATCCTCAATACTCAATCTGCAATCATCAATCCTCAATCCTCAATCCTCAATCCTAATTAGTGACTCCTCAATACCCAATCCTCAATCTTCAATCCTCAATCCTCAATCCTCAATTCTCAATCCGTAATCCTCAATCCTCAATCCTCAATCTTCAATTCTCAATACTCAATCTTCAATACACAAACCTCAATCCTCAATCCCCAATCCTCAATCCTCAATCGTCAATCCTCAATTCCCAATCCTCAATCTTCAATCCTCAACCCTCAATCTTCAATCCTCAATCCTCAATCCTCAATCCTCAATACTCAATCTTCAATCCTCAATCCTCAGTTCTCAATCCTCAATACTCAATCCTCAATCGTCAATCCTCAATCCCCAATCCTCAGTCTTCAATACTCAATCCTCAATTCTCAATCCTCAATACTCAATCCTCAATTGTCAATCCTCAGTTCCCAATCCTCAACCTTCAATCCTCAATCCTCAATCATCAATCCTCAATCCTCAATCCTCAAACCTCAATCCTCAATCCTCAATCCTCAATCCTCAGTCCTCAAACCTCAACCTGAATCCTCGATCTAGTATCCTCAATCTTCATCCCTCATTCCTCAACAATCAATTGTCAATCCTCAATCCTCAGTAGAATATCCTCAATTCACAGCTTTCAATGCTCAATCCCCATTCTTCAATCTTCAAATCTCAATCCACAAACATCAATTCTCATCACTCAACCCTCAACACTCAGTCCTCAATCTTCAATCCTCAATCCACAATCCGCAATCTTGAATCCTCAATACTCAATCTTCAATCCTCAATCCTCAATTCTCAATCCTCAACACTCAATCCTCAATCGTCAATCATCAATCCCGAATCCTCAATCTTCAATCCTCTATCCTCAATCATCAATCCTCAATCCTCAATCCTCAATCTTCAATACTCAATACTCTATCTTCAATCCTCAATCCTCAATCCTCAGTACTCAATCCTCAATCCTCAATCCTCAATCCTCGATCTTCAATCCTCAATACTCAATCTTCAACCCTCAATCTTCAATCCTCAATCCTCAATCCTCATTCTTCAATCCTCAACACCCAGTCCTCAATCTTCAATCCTCAATCCTCAATCCTCAATTCTCAATCCTCAATCCTCAATCCTCAGACCTCAAACATCAATACTCAGCCCTCAGTCCTCGTCCGCAATCCACAACCCTCAATCCTCAATCCTCAATCTTCAATCATCAATATTCAATCATCAATCCTCAATCTTCAATCCTCTATCCTCAATCCTCAATCCTGAATGTTCAATCCTCAATACCCAATCCACAATCTTCAATCCTCATTACTCAATCCTCAATCCTCAATCCTCAATCCTCAGTCCTCAAACCTCAATCCTGAATCCTCAATCCTGAATCCTCAATCTTCAGCCCTCAGTCCTCAACAATCAATTGTCAGTTCTCAATCCTCAATAGAATATACCCAATTCACAGTTTTCAACACTCAATCCCCAATCTTCAATCTTCAATCCCCAATCCTCAATCCTCTATCCTCAATCCTCTATCTTCAATCCTCAATACTCAATCTTCAATCCTCAATCCTCAATCCTCAATCCTCAATCCTCAATCTTCAATACCCAATACTGAGTCTTCAATCCTCAATCCTCAATCCTCAGTCCTCAATCCTCAATCCTCAATCCTCAATCCTCAATCTTCAATCCTCAATACTCAATCTGCAATCCTCAATCCTCAATCCTCAGTCCTCAATCCTAATTCGTCACTCCTCAATACCCAATCCTCAATCTTCAATCCTCAATCCTCAATCCTCAATTCTCAATACTCAATCCTCAATCCTCAATCCTCAATCTTCAATCCTCAATACTCAATCTTCAATACTCAATCCTCAATCCTCAGTCCTCAATCCTCAATCCTCAACACTCAATCCCAAATCCTCAATCCTCAATCCTCAATCCTCAACCCTCAATCCTCAGTCCTGAAACCTCAACACCGAATCCTCTATCCTGAATCCTCAATCTTCAGCACTCAGTCCTCAACAATCAATTGACAATCCTCAATCCTCAATAGAATATCCTCAATTCACAGTTTTCAATACTCAATCCCAATTCTTCAATCTTCAAATCTCAATACACAAACATCAATTCTCATCACTCAACCCTCAACACTCAGTCCTCAATCTTCAATCCTCAATCCTACATCCTCAATCTTCAATCCTCAATACTCAATCTTCAATCCTCAATCCTCAATTCTCAATCCTCAATACTCAATCCTCAATCGTCAATCCTCAGTTCCCAATCCTCAACCTTCAATCCTCAATCCTCAATCATCAATCCTCAATCCTCAATCCTCAATCCCCAATCCTCAATCTTCAATCCTCAATACTCAATCTTCAATCCTCAATCGTCAATCCTCAATCCTCAATCCGCAATCCTCAATCCTCAGTCTTCAATCCTCAATACTCAATCTTCAACCCTCAATCTTCAATCCTCAATCCTCAATCCTCATCCTTCAATCCTCAACACCCAGTCCACAATCTTCAATCCTCAATCCTCAATCCTCAATTCTCAATCCTCAATCCTCAATCCTCAGACCTCAAGCATCAATACTCAACCCTCAGTCCTCGTCCGCAATCCACAATACTGAACCCTCAATCCTCAATCTTCAATCATCAATATTCAATCATCAATCCTCAATCTTCAATCCTCTATCCTCAATCCTCAATCCTGAATGTTCAATCCTCAATACCCAATCCTCAATCTTCAATCCTCAATACTCAATCCGCAATCCTCAATCCTCAATCCTCAGTCCTCAAACCTCAATCCTGAGTCCTCAATCCTGAATCCTCAATCTTCAGCCCTGAGTCCTCAACAATCAATTGTCAGTCCTCAATCCTCAATAGAATATAACCAATTCACAGTTTTCAACACTCAAACCCCAATCTTCAATCTTCAAATCTCAATCAACAAACATCAATTCTCATCACTCAACGCTCAACACTCAGTCCCCAATCCTCAATCTTCAATCCCCAATCCTCAATCCTCAATCCTCAATCCTCAATCTTCAATCCTGAATACTCAACCTTCAATCCTCAATCCTCAATCCTCAATCCTCAATCCTCAATCCTCAATCCTCAATCCTCAATCTTCAATACTCAGTCCCCAATCCTCAATCTTCAATCCTCAAACCTCAATCCTCAATCCTCGATCCTCGAACCTCAATCCTCAGTCGTCAATCCTCAGTCCTCAATGTTCAATCCGCAATACCCAATCCTCAATCTTCTATTCTCAATCCTCAATCCTCAGTCCTCAATCCACAATCCTCAATCCTCAATCCTCAATCTTCAATCCTCAATACTCAATCTGCAATCCTCAATCCTCAATCCTCAATCCTCAATCCTAATTAGTGACTCCTCAATACCCAACCCTCAATCTTCAATCCTCAATCCTCAATCCTCAATTCTCAATCCGTAATCCTCAATCCTCAATCCTCAATCTTCAATTCTCAATACTCAATCTTCAATACTCAATCCTCAATCCTCAATCCCCAATCCCCAATCCTCAATCGTCAATCCTCAATTCCCAATCCTCAATCTTCAATCCTCAACCCTCAATCTTCAATCCTCAATCCTCAATCCTCAATCCTCAATACTCAATCTTCAATCCTCAATCCTCAGTTCTCAATCCTCAATACTCAATCCTCAATCGTCAATCCTCAATCCCCAATCCTCAGTCTTCAATACTCAATCCTCAATCCTCAATCCTCAATCCTCAATCTTCAATCCTCAATACTCAATCTTCAATACTCAATCTTCAATCCTCAATCCTCAATTCTCAATCCTCAATACTCAATACTCAATCGTCAATCCTCAATTCCCAATCCTCAATCTTCAATCCTCAATCCTCAATCTTCAACCCTCAATCCTCAATCCTCAAACCCCAATCCTCAATCTTCAATCCTCAATACTCAATCTTCAATCCTCAATCCTCAATCCTCAATCCTCAATCCTCAATCCTCAATCCTCAATCTTCAATACCCAATACTCAGTCTTCAATCCTCAATCCTCAATCCTCAGTCCTCAATCCTCAATCCTCAATCCTCAATCCTCAATCTTCAATCCTCAATACTCAATCTGCAATCCTCAATCGTCAATCCTCAGTCCTCAATCCTAATTCGTCACTCCTCAATACCCAATCCTCAATCTTCAAACCTCAATCCTCAATCCTCAATTCTCAATACTCAATCCTCAATCCTCAATCCTCAATCTTCAATCCTCAATACACAATCTTCAATACTCAATCCTCAATCCTCAATCCTCAATCCTCAATCCTCAATCCTCAATCCCAAATCCTCAATCCTCAATCCTCAATCCTCAACCCTCAATCCTCAGTCCTGAAACGTCAATACCGAATCCTCTATCCTGAATCCTCAATCTTCAGCACTCAGTCCTCAACAATCAATTGACAATCCTCAATCCTCAATAGAATATCCTCAATTCACAGTTTTCAATACTCAATCCCAATTCTTCAATCTTCAAATCTCAATACACAAACATCAATTCTCATCACTCAACCCTCAACACTCAGTCCTCAATCTTCAATCCTCAATCCTACATCCTCAATCTTCAATCCTCAATACTCAATCTTCAATCCTCAATCCTCAATTCTCAATCCTCAATACTCAATCCTCAATCGTCAATCCTCAGTTCCCAATCCTCAACCTTCAATCCCCAATCCTCAATCATCAATCCTCAATCCTCAATCCTCAATCCCCAATCCTCAATCTTCAATCCTCAATACTCAATCTTCAATCCTCAATCGACAATCCTCAATCCTCAATCCGCAATCCTCAATCCTCAGTCTTCAATCCTCAATCCTCAATCCTCAATTCTCAATACTCAATCCTCAATCCTCAATTCTCAATGCTCAATACTCAATACTCAATCCTCAATCCTCAATTCCCAATCCTCAATCTTCAATCCTCAATCCTCAATCTTCAACCCTCAATCCTCAATCCTCAAACCCCAATCCTCAACCTTCAATCCTCAAAACTCAATTTTCAAACCTCAATACTCAATCCTCAATCCTCAATCCTCAATCCTCAATCCTCAATCTTCAATCCTCAATACTCAATCTTCAATCCTCAATCCTCAATTCTCAATCCTCAACACTCAATCCTCAATCGTCAATCCTCAATCCCCAGTCCTCCATCTTCAATCCTCTATCCTCAATCCTCAATCCTCAATCTTCAATCCTCAATCTTCAATCCTCAATCTTCAATCCTCAATCTTCAATACTCAATACTCAATCTTCAATCCTCAAACCTCAATCCTCAGTCCTCAATCCTCAATCCTCAATCCTCAATCCTCAATCGTCAGTCCTCAATTCCCAACCCTCAATCTTCAATCCTCAACCCTCAATGTTCAATCCTTAATCCTCAATCCTCAATCCCCAATCCTCAACCTTCAATTCTCAATACTCAATCTTCAATCCTCAATCCTCAAACCTCAATCCTCAATCCTCAATCCTCAATCCTCAATCGTCAATCCACAATTCCCAATCCCCAATCCTCAATTTTCAATCCTCTATCCTCAATCCTCAATCCTCAATCCCCAATCCTCAATCTTCAATACTCAATCTTCAATACTCAATCATCAATCCTCAATTTTCAATCCTCAATACTCAATCTTCAATCCTCAATCCTCAATCCTCAATCCTCAATCCTCAATCCTCAATCCTCAATCCTCAACCCTCAATCCTCAGTCCTGAAACCTCAATCCCGAATCCTCAATCCTGAATCAACAAACTTCAGTCCTCAGTCCTCAACAATCAATTGTCAATCCTCAATCCTCAATGGAATATTCTCAATTCACAGTTTTCAATACTCAATCCCCATTCTTCAATCTTCAAGTCTCAATCCACAAACATCAATTCTCATCACTCAGCCCTCAACACTCAGTCCTCAATCTTCAATCCTCAATCCTCAATCCGCAATCTTGAATCCTCAATACTCAATCTTCAATCCTCAATCCTCAATTCTCAATCCTCAACACTCAATCCTCAATCGTCAATCCTCAATGCCCAATCCTCAATCTTCAATCCTCAATACACAATCTTCAATCCTCAATCATCAATTCTCAATCCTCAATACTAAATCCTTAATCGTCAATCGTCAATTCCCAATCCTCAATCTTCAATCCTCAATCCTCAATCTTCAACCCTCAATCCTCAATCCTCAAACCCCAATCCTCAATCTTCAATCCTCAATACTCAATCTTCAATCCTCAATCCTCAATCCTGAATCCTCAATCTTCATCCCTCAGTCCTCAACAATCAATTGTCAATCCTCAATCCTCAATAGGATATCCTCAATTCACAGCTTTCAATACTCAATCCCCATTCTTCAATCTTCAAATCTCAATCCACAAACATCAATTCTCATCACTCAACCCTCAACACTCAGTCCTCAATCTTCAATCCTCAATCCTAAATCCTCAATCCTCAATCCTCAACCCTCAATCTTCAATACTCAGTCCCCAATGCTCAATCTTCAATCCTCAGTCCTCAATCCTCAATTCTCAATCCTCAATACTCAATCCTCAATCGTCAATCCTCAACTCCCAATCCTCAATCTTCAATCCACAAACCTCAATCTTCAATCCTCAATCCTCAATCCTCAATCCCCAATTGTCAATCTTCAATCCTCATTACTCAATCTTCAATCCTCAATCCTCAATCCTCAATCCTCAATCCGCAATCCTCAATCCTCAATCTTCAATCCTCAATACTCAATCTTCAACCCTCAATCTTCAATCCTCAATCCTCAATCCTCATTCTTCAATCCTCAACCCTCAATCTTCAATCCTCAATCCTCAATCTTCAATCCTCTATCCTCAATCCTCAATCCTCAATTCCCAATCCTCAATCTTCAATACTCAATCTTCAATCCTCAATCATCAATCCTCAATTTTCAATCCTCAATACTCAATCTTCAATCCTCAATCCTCGATCCTCAATCCTCAATCCTCAATCCTCAATCCTCAACACTCAATCCTCAGACCTGAAACCTCAATCCCGAATCCTCAATCCTGATTCCGCAAACTTCAGTCATCAGTCCTCAACAATCAATCGTCAATCCTCAATCCTCAATAGAATATCCTCAATTCACAGTTTTCAATACTCAATCCCCATTCTTCAATCTTCAAATCTCAATCCGAAAACATCAATTCTCATCACTCAGACCTCAACAGTCAGTCCTCAATAGTCAATCCTCAATCCTCAATCCTCAATCCTCAGTCCTCAAACATCAATCCTGAATCCTCAATAACCAATCCTCAATCCTCAATCCTCAATCCTCAATCCTCAATCCTCAATCCTCACTCCTCAATCCTCAGTCCTCAAACATCAATCCTGAATCCTCAATCCCTAATCCTCAATCCTCAATCCTCAATCCTCAATCTTCAATCCTCAATACTCAATCTTCAACCCTCAATCCTCAATCCTCAATCCTCAATCCTCAATCGTCAATCCTCAATCCTCAATCCCCAATCCTCAATCTTCAATCCTCAATCCTCAATCCTCAATCTTCAATCCTCAATACTCAATCTGCAATCCTCAATCCTCAATCCTCAATCCTCAATCCTAATTAGTGACTCCTCAATACCCAATCCTCAATCTTCAATCCTCAATCCTCAATCCTCAATTCTCAATCCGTAATCCTCAATCCTCAATCCTCAATCTTCAATTCTCAATACTCAATCTTCAATACTCAATCCTCAATCCTGAATCCCCAATCCCCAATCCTCAATCGTCAATCCTCAATTCCCAATCCTCAATCTTCAATCCTCAACCCTCAATCTTCAATCCTCAATCCTCAATCCTCAATCCTCAATACTCAATCTTCAATCCTCAATCCTCAGTTCTCAATCCTCAATACTCAATCCTCAATCGTCAATCCTCAATCCCCAATCCTCAGTCTTCAATACTCAATCCTCAATCCTCAATCCTCAATCCTCAATCTTCAATCCTCAATACTCAATCTTCAATACTCAATCTTCAATCCTCAATCCTCAATTCTCAATCCTCAATACTCAATACTCAATCGTCAATCCTCAATTCCCAATCCTCAATCTTCAATCCTCAATCCTCAATCTTCAACCCTCAATCCTCAATCCTCAAACCCCAATCCTCAATCTTCAATCCTCAATACTCAATCTTCAATCCTCAATCCTAAATCCTCAATCCTCAATCCTCAATCCTCAATCCTCAATCTTCAATACCCAATACTCAGTCTTCAGTCCTCAATCCTCAATCCTCAGTCCTCAATCCTCAATCCTCAATCCTCAATCCTCAATCTTCAATCCTCAATACTCAATCTGCAATCCTCAATCCTCAATCCTCAGTCCTCAATCCTCAATCCTCAATCCTCAATCCTCAATCCTCAATCCCAAATCCTCAATCCTCAATCCTCAATCCTCAACCCTCAATCCTCAGTCCTGAAACCTCAATACCGAATCCTCTATCCTGAATCCTCAATCTTCAGCACTCAGTCCTCAACAATCAATTGACAATCCTCAATCCTCAATAGAATATCCTCAATTCACAGTTTTCAATACTCAATCCCAATTCTTCAATCTTCAAATCTCAATACACAAACATGAATTCTCATCACTCAACCCTCAACACTCAGTCCTCAATCTTCAATCCTCAATCCTACATCCTCAATCTTCAATCCTCAATACTCAATCTTCAATCCTCAATCCTCAATTCTCAATCCTCAATACTCAATCCTCAATCGTCAATCCTCAGTTCCCAATCCTCAACCTTCAATCCTCAATCCTCAATCATCAATCCTCAATCCTCAATCCTCAATCCCCAATCCTCAATCTTCAATCCTCAATACTCAATCTTCAATCCTCAATCGACAATCCTCAATCCTCAATCCGCAATCCTCAATCCTCAGTCTTCAATCCTCAATCCTCAATCCTCAATTCTCAATACTCAATCCTCAATCCTCAATTCTCAATCCTCAATACTCAATACTCAATCGTCAATCCTCAATTCCCAATCCTCAATCTTCAATCCTCAATCCTCAATCTTCAACCCTCAATCCTCAATCCTCAAACCCCAAACCTCAACCTTCAATCCTCAAAACTCAATTTTCAAACCTCAATACTCAATCCTCAATCCTCAATCCTCAATCCTCAATCTTCAATCTTCAATCCTCAATACTCAATCTTCAATCCTCAATCCTCAATTCTCAATCCTCAACACTCAATCCTCAATCCTCAATCTTCAACCCTCAATCCTCAATCCTCAAACCCCAATCCTCAATCTTCAATCCTCAATACTCAATCTTCAATCCTCAATCCTCAATCCTCAATCCTCAATCCTCAATCCTCAATCCTCAATCTTCAATACCCAATACTCAGTCTTCAATCCTCAATCCTCAATCCTCAGTACTCAATCCTCAATCCTCAATCCTCAATCCTCAATCTTCAATCCTCAATACTCAATCTGCAATCCTCAATCCTCAATCCTCAGTCCTCAATCCTAATTCGTCACTCCTCAATACCCAATCCTCAATCTTCAATCCTCAATCCTCAATCCTCAATTCTCAATACTCAATCCTCAATCCTCAATCCTCAATCTTCAATCCTCAATACTCAATCTTCAATACTCAATCCTCAATCCTCAATCCTCAATCCTCAATCCTCAGTCCTCAATCCTAATTCGTCACCCCTCAATACCCAATCCTCAATCTTCAATCCTCAATACTCAATCTTCAATCCTCAATCCTCAATTCTCAATTCTCAATCCTCAATACTCAAACCTCAATCGTCAATCCTCAATCCTCAGTCCTCAAACCTCAATCCTGAATCCTCAATCCTGAATCCTCATTCTTCAGCCCTGAGTCCTCAACAATCAAATTGTCAGTCCTCAATCCTCAATAGAATATACCCAATTCACAGTTTTCAACACTCAAACCCCAACCTTCAATCTTCAAATCTCAATCAACAAACATCAATTCTCATCACTCAACGCTCAACACTCAGTCCCCAATCCTCAATCTTCAATCCCCAATCCTCAATCCTCAATCCTCAATCCTCAATCTTCAATCCTGAATACTCAACCTTCAATCCTCAATCCTCAATCCTCAATCCTCAATCCTCAATCCTCAATCCTCAAACCTCAATCCTCAATCCTCGATCCTCGAACCTCAATCCTCAGTCGTCAATCCTCAGTCCTCAATGTTCAATCCGCAATACCCAATCCTCAATCTTCTATTCTCAATCCTCAATCCTCAGTCCTCAATCCACAATCCTCAATCCTCAATCCTCAATCTTCAATCCTCAATACTCAATCTGCAATCCTCAATCCTCAATCCTCAATCCTCAATCCTAATTAGTGACTCCTCAATACCCAATCCTCAATCTTCAATCCTCAATCCTCAATCCTCAATTCTCAATCCGTAATCCTCAATCCTCAATCCTCAATCTTCAATTCTCAATACTCAATCTTCAATACTCAATCCTCAATCCTCAGTCCCCAATCCCCAATCCTCAATCGTCAATCCTCAATTCCCAATCCTCAATCTTCAATCCTCAACCCTCAATCTTCAATCCTCAATCCTCAATCCTCAATCCTCAATACTCAATCTTCAATCCTCAATCCTCAGTTCTCAATCCTCAATACTCAATCCTCAATCGTCAATCCTCAATCCCCAATCCTCAGTCTTCAATACTCAATCCTCAATCCTCAATCCTCAATCCTCAATCTTCAATCCTCAATACTCAATCTTCAATACTCAATCTTCAATCCTCAATCCTCAATTCTCAATCCTCAATACTCAATACTCAATCGTCAATCCTCAATTCCCAATCCTCAATCTTCAATCCTCAATCCTCAATCTTCAACCCTCAATCCTCAATCCTCAAACCCCAATCCTCAATCTTCAATCCTCAATACTCAATCTTCAATCCTCAATCCTCAATCCTCAATCCTCAATCCTCAATCCTCAATCCTCAATCTTCAATACCCAATACTCAGTCTTCAATCCTCAATCCTCAATCCTCAGTCCTCAATCCTCAATCCTCAATCCTCAATCCTCAATCTTCAATCCTCAATACTCAATCTGCAATCCTCAATCGTCAATCCTCAGTCCTCAATCCTAATTCGTCACTCCTCAATACCCAATCCTCAATCTTCAAACCTCAATCCTCAATCCTCAATTCTCAATACTCAATCCTCAATCCTCAATCCTCAATCTTCAATCCTCAATACTCAATCTTCAATACTCAATCCTCAATCCTCAATCCTCAATCCTCAATCCTCAATCCTCAATCCTCAATCCCAAATCCTCAATCCTCAATCCTCAATCCTCAACCCTCAATCCTCAGTCCTGAATCCTCAATACCGAATCCTCTATCCTGAATCCTCAATCTTCAGCACTCAGTCCTCAACAATCAATTGACAATCCTCAATCCTCAATAGAATATCCTCAATTCACAGTTTTCAATACTCAATCCCAATTCTTCGATCTTCAAATCTCAATACACAAACATCAATTCTCATCACTCAACCCTCAACACTCAGTCCTCAATCTTCAATCCTCAATCCTACATCCTCAATCTTCAATCCTCAATACTCAATCTTCAATCCTCAATCCTCAATTCTCAATCCTCAATACTCAATCCTCAATCGTCAATCCTCAGTTCCCAATCCTCAACCTTCAATCCCCAATCCTCAATCATCAATCCTCAATCCTCAATCCTCAATCCCCAATCCTCAATCTTCAATCCTCAATACTCAATCTTCAATCCTCAATCGACAATCCTCAATCCTCAATCCGCAATCCTCAATCCTCAGTCTTCAATCCTCAATCCTCAATCCTCAATTCTCAATACTCTATCCTCAATCCTCAATTCTCAATCCTCAATACTCAATACTCAATCGTCAATCCTCAATTCCCAATCCTCAATCTTCAATCCTCAATCCTCAATCTTCAACCCTCAATCCTCAATCCTCAAACCCCAATCCTCAACCTTCAATCCTCAAAACTCAATTTTCAAACCCCAATACTCAATCCTCAATCCTCAATCCTCAATCCTCAATCCTCAATCTTCAATCCTCAATACTCAATCTTCAATCCTCAATCCTCAATTCTCAATCCTCAACACTCAATCCTCAATCGTCAATCCTCAATCCCCAGTCCTCAGTCTTCAATCCTCTATCCTCAATCCTCAATCCTCAATCTTCAATCCTCAATCTTCAATCCTCAATCTTCAATCCTCAATCTTCAATACTCAATACTCAATCTTCAATCCTCAAACCTCAATCCTCAGTCCTCAATCCTCAATCCTCAATCCTCAATCCTCAATCGCAAGTCCTCAATTCCCAACACTCAATCTTCAATCCTCAACCCTCAATGTTCAATCCTTAATCCTCAATCCTCAATCCCCAATCCTCAACCTTCAATTCTCAATACTCAATCTTCAATCCTCAATCCTCAAACCTCAATCCTCAATCCTCAATCCTCAATCCTCAATCGTCAATCCACAACTCCCAATCCCCAATCCTCAATTTTCAATCCTCTATCCTCAATCCTCAATCCTCAATCCCCAATCCTCAATCTTCAATACTCAATCTTCAATACTCAATCATCAATCCTCAATTTTCAATCCTCAATACTCAATCTTCAATCCTCAATCCTCAATCCTCAATCCTCAATCCTCAATCCTCAATCCTCAATCCTCAACCCTCAATCCTCAGTCCTGAAACCTCAATCCCGAATCCTCAATCCTGAATCAACAAACTTCAGTCCTCAGTCCTCAACAATCAATTGTCAATCCTCAATCCTCAATGGAATATTCTCAATTCACAGTTTTCAATACTCAATCCCCATTCTTCAATCTTCAAGTCTCAATCCACAAACATCAATTCTCATCACTCAGCCCTCAACACTCAGTCCTCAATCTTCAATCCTCAATCCTCAATCCGCAATCTTGAATCCTCAATACTCAATCTTCAATCCTCAATCCTCAATTCTCAATCCTCAACACTCAATCCTCAATCGTCAATCCTCAATGCCCAATCCTCAATCTTCAATCCTCAATACACAATCTTCAATCCTCAATCATCAATTCTCAATCCTCAATACTAAATCCTCAATCGTCAATCGTCAATTCCCAATCCTCAATCTTCAATCCTCAATCCTCAATCTTCAACCCTCAATCCTCAATCCTCAAACCCCAATCCTCAATCTTCAATCCTCAATACTCAATCTTCAATCCTCAATCCTCAATCCTGAATCCTCAATCTTCATCCCTCAGTCCTCAACAATCAATTGTCAATCCTCAATCCTCAATAGGATATCCTCAATTCACAGCTTTCAATACTCAATCCCCATTCTTCAATCTTCAAATCTCAATCCACAAACATCAATTCTCATCACTCAACCCTCAACACTCAGTCCTCAATCTTCAATCCTCAATCCTAAATCCTCAATCCTCAATCCTCAACCCTCAATATTCAATACTCAGTCCCCAATCCTCAATCTTCAATCCTCAGTCCTCAATACTCAATCCTCGATCCTCGAACCTCAATCCTCAGTCCTCAATCCTCAATCCTCAATATTCAATCCGCAATACCCAATCCTCAATCTTCAATCCTCAATCCTCAATCCTCAAACCTCAATCCTCAATCCTCAATCCTCAATCCTCAGTCCTCAAACCTCAATCCTGGATCCTCAGTCCTGAATCCTCAATCTTCATCCCTCAGTCCTCAACAATCAATTGTCAATCCTCAATCCTCAATAGAATATCCTCAATTCACAGCTTTCAATACTCAATACCCATTCTTCAATCTTCATATCTCAATCCACAAACATCAATTCTCATCACTCAACCCTCAACACTCAGTCCTCAATCTTCAATCCTCAATCCTAAATCCTCAATCCTCAATCCTCAACCCTCAATCTTCAATACTCAGTCCCCAATGCTCAATCTTCAATCCTCAGTCCTCAATCCTCAATTCTCAATCCTCAATACTCAATCCTCAATCGTCAATCCTCAACTCCCAATCCTCAATCTTCAATCCACAAACCTCAATCTTCAATCCTCAATCCTCAATCCTCAATCCCCAATTGTCAATCTTCAATCCTCATTACTCAATCTTCAATCCTCAATCCTCAATCCTCAATCCTCAATCCGCAATCCTCAATCCTCAATCTTCAATCCTCAATACTCAATCTTCAACCCTCAATCTTCAATCCTCAATCCTCAATCCTCATTCTTCAATCCTCAACCCTCAATCTTCAATCCTCAATCCTCAATCTTCAATCCTCTATCCTCAATCCTCAATCCTCAATTCCCAATCCTCAATCTTCAATCCTCAATCCTCAATCTTCAACCCTCAATCCTCAATCCTCAAACCCCAAACCTCAACCTTCAATCCTCAAAACTCAATTTTCAAACCTCAATACTCAATCCTCAATCCTCAATCCTCAATCCTCAATCCTCAATCTTCAATCCTCAATACTCAATCTTCAATCCTCAATCCTCAATTCTCAATCCTCAACACTCAATCCTCAATCGTCAATCCTCAATCCCCAGTCCTCAATCTTCAATCCTCTATCCTCAATCCTCAATCCTCAATCTTCAATCCTCAATCTTCAATCCTCAATCTTCAATCCTCAATCTTCAATACTCAATACTCAATCTTCAATCTTCAAACCTCAATCCTCAGTCCTCAATCCTCAATCCTCAATCCTCAATCCTCAATCCTCAGTCTTCAATCCTCAATACTCAATCCTCAACCCTCAATCTTCAATCCTCAACCCTCAATCTTCAATCCTCAATCCTCAATCCTCAATCCTCAATACTCAATCTTCAATCCTCAATCCTCAGTTCTCAATCCTCAATACTCAATCCTCAATCGTCAATCCTCAATCCCCAATCCTCAGTCTTCAATACTCAATCCTCAATCCTCAATCCTCAATCCTCAATCTTCAATCCTCAATACTCAATCTTCAATACTCAATCTTCAATCCTCAATCCTCAATTCTCAATCCTCAATACTCAATACTCAATCGTCAATCCTCAATTCCCAATCCTCAATCTTCAATCCTCAATCCTCAATCTTCAACCCTCAATCCTCAATCCTCAAACCCCAATCCTCAATCTTCAATCCTCAATACTCAATCTTCAATCCTCAATCCTCAATCCTCAATCCTCAATCCTCAATCCTCAATCCTCAATCTTCAATACCCAATACTCAGTCTTCAGTCCTCAATCCTCAATCCTCAGTCCTCAATCCTCAATCCTCAATCCTCAATCCTCAATCTTCAATCCTCAATACTCAATCTGCAATCCTCAATCCTCAATCCTCAGTCCTCAATCCTCAATCCTCAATCCTCAATCCTCAATCCTCAATCCCAAATCCTCAATCCTCAATCCTCAATCCTCAACCCTCAATCCTCAGTCCTGAAACCTCAATACCGAATCCTCTATCCTGAATCCTCAATCTTCAGCACTCAGTCCTCAACAATCAATTGACAATCCTCAATCCTCAATAGAATATCCTCAATTCACAGTTTTCAATACTCAATCCCAATTCTTCAATCTTCAAATCTCAATACACAAACATGAATTCTCATCACTCAACCCTCAACACTCAGTCCTCAATCTTCAATCCTCAATCCTACATCCTCAATCTTCAATCCTCAATACTCAATCTTCAATCCTCAATCCTCAATTCTCAATCCTCAATACTCAATCCTCAATCGTCAATCCTCAGTTCCCAATCCTCAACCTTCAATCCTCAATCCTCAATCATCAATCCTCAATCCTCAATCCTCAATCCCCAATCCTCAATCTTCAATCCTCAATACTCAATCTTCAATCCTCAATCGACAATCCTCAATCCTCAATCCGCAATCCTCAATCCTCAGTCTTCAATCCTCAATCCTCAATCCTCAATTCTCAATACTCAATCCTCAATCCTCAATTCTCAATCCTCAATACTCAATACTCAATCGTCAATCCTCAATTCCCAATCCTCAATCTTCAATCCTCAATCCTCAATCTTCAACCCTCAATCCTCAATCCTCAAACCCCAAACCTCAACCTTCAATCCTCAAAACTCAATTTTCAAACCTCAATACTCAATCCTCAATCCTCAATCCTCAATCCTCAATCTTCAATCTTCAATCCTCAATACTCAATCTTCAATCCTCAATCCTCAATTCTCAATCCTCAACACTCAATCCTCAATCCTCAATCTTCAACCCTCAATCCTCAATCCTCAAACCCCAATCCTCAATCTTCAATCCTCAATACTCAATCTTCAATCCTCAATCCTCAATCCTCAATCCTCAATCCTCAATCCTCAATCCTCAATCTTCAATACCCAATACTCAGTCTTCAATCCTCAATCCTCAATCCTCAGTACTCAATCCTCAATCCTCAATCCTCAATCCTCAATCTTCAATCCTCAATACTCAATCTGCAATCCTCAATCCTCAATCCTCAGTCCTCAATCCTAATTCGTCACTCCTCAATACCCAATCCTCAATCTTCAATCCTCAATCCTCAATCCTCAATTCTCAATACTCAATCCTCAATCCTCAATCCTCAATCTTCAATCCTCAATACTCAATCTTCAATACTCAATCCTCAATCCTCAATCCTCAATCCTCAATCCTCAGTCCTCAATCCTAATTCGTCACCCCTCAATACCCAATCCTCAATCTTCAATCCTCAATACTCAATCTTCAATCCTCAATCCTCAATTCTCAATTCTCAATCCTCAATACTCAAACCTCAATCGTCAATCCTCAATCCTCAGTCCTCAAACCTCAATCCTGAATCCTCAATCCTGAATCCTCATTCTTCAGCCCTGAGTCCTCAACAATCAAATTGTCAGTCCTCAATCCTCAATAGAATATACCCAATTCACAGTTTTCAACACTCAAACCCCAACCTTCAATCTTCAAATCTCAATCAACAAACATCAATTCTCATCACTCAACGCTCAACACTCAGTCCCCAATCCTCAATCTTCAATCCCCAATCCTCAATCCTCAATCCTCAATCCTCAATCTTCAATCCTGAATACTCAACCTTCAATCCTCAATCCTCAATCCTCAATCCTCAATCCTCAATCCTCAATCCTCAAACCTCAATCCTCAATCCTCGATCCTCGAACCTCAATCCTCAGTCGTCAATCCTCAGTCCTCAATGTTCAATCCGCAATACCCAATCCTCAATCTTCTATTCTCAATCCTCAATCCTCAGTCCTCAATCCACAATCCTCAATCCTCAATCCTCAATCTTCAATCCTCAATACTCAATCTGCAATCCTCAATCCTCAATCCTCAATCCTCAATCCTAATTAGTGACTCCTCAATACCCAATCCTCAATCTTCAATCCTCAATCCTCAATCCTCAATTCTCAATCCGTAATCCTCAATCCTCAATCCTCAATCTTCAATTCTCAATACTCAATCTTCAATACTCAATCCTCAATCCTCAGTCCCCAATCCCCAATCCTCAATCGTCAATCCTCAATTCCCAATCCTCAATCTTCAATCCTCAACCCTCAATCTTCAATCCTCAATCCTCAATCCTCAATCCTCAATACTCAATCTTCAATCCTCAATCCTCAGTTCTCAATCCTCAATACTCAATCCTCAATCGTCAATCCTCAATCCCCAATCCTCAGTCTTCAATACTCAATCCTCAATCCTCAATCCTCAATCCTCAATCTTCAATCCTCAATACTCAATCTTCAATACTCAATCTTCAATCCTCAATCCTCAATTCTCAATCCTCAATACTCAATACTCAATCGTCAATCCTCAATTCCCAATCCTCAATCTTCAATCCTCAATCCTCAATCTTCAACCCTCAATCCTCAATCCTCAAACCCCAATCCTCAATCTTCAATCCTCAATACTCAATCTTCAATCCTCAATCCTCAATCCTCAATCCTCAATCCTCAATCCTCAATCCTCAATCTTCAATACCCAATACTCAGTCTTCAATCCTCAATCCTCAATCCTCAGTCCTCAATCCTCAATCCTCAATCCTCAATCCTCAATCTTCAATCCTCAATACTCAATCTGCAATCCTCAATCGTCAATCCTCAGTCCTCAATCCTGATTCGTCACTCCTCAATACCCAATCCTCAATCTTCAAACCTCAATCCTCAATCCTCAATTCTCAATACTCAATCCTCAATCCTCAATCTTCAATCCTCAATACTCAATCTTCAATACTCAATCCTCAATCCTCAATCCTCAATCCTCAATCCTCAATCCTCAATCCTCAATCCCAAATCCTCAATCCTCAATCCTCAATCCTCAACCCTCAATCCTCAGTCCTGAATCCTCAATACCGAATCCTCTATCCTGAATCCTCAATCTTCAGCACTCAGTCCTCAACAATCAATTGACAATCCTCAATCCTCAATAGAATATCCTCAATTCACAGTTTTCAATACTCAATCCCAATTCTTCGATCTTCAAATCTCAATACACAAACATCAATTCTCATCACTCAACCCTCAACACTCAGTCCTCAATCTTCAATCCTCAATCCTACATCCTCAATCTTCAATCCTCAATACTCAATCTTCAATCCTCAATCCTCAATTCTCAATCCTCAATACTCAATCCTCAATCGTCAATCCTCAGTTCCCAATCCTCAACCTTCAATCCCCAATCCTCAATCATCAATCCTCAATCCTCAATCCTCAATCCCCAATCCTCAATCTTCAATCCTCAATACTCAATCTTCAATCCTCAATCGACAATCCTCAATCCTCAATCCGCAATCCTCAATCCTCAGTCTTCAATCCTCAATCCTCAATCCTCAATTCTCAATACTCTATCCTCAATCCTCAATTCTCAATCCTCAATACTCAATACTCAATCGTCAATCCTCAATTCCCAATCCTCAATCTTCAATCCTCAATCCTCAATCTTCAACCCTCAATCCTCAATCCTCAAACCCCAATCCTCAACCTTCAATCCTCAAAACTCAATCCTCAATCCCCAATCCTCAATCTTCAATACTCAATCTTCAATACTCAATCATCAATCCTCAATTTTCAATCCTCAATACTCAATCTTCAATCCTCAATCCTCAATCCTCAATCCTCAATCCTCAATCCTCAATCCTCAATCCTCAACCCTCAATCCTCAGTCCTGAAACCTCAATCCCGAATCCTCAATCCTGAATCAACAAACTTCAGTCCTCAGTCCTCAACAATCAATTGTCAATCCTCAATCCTCAATGGAATATTCTCAATTCACAGTTTTCAATACTCAATCCCCATTCTTCAATCTTCAAGTCTCAATCCACAAACATCAATTCTCATCACTCAGCCCTCAACACTCAGTCCTCAATCTTCAATCCTCAATCCTCAATCCGCAATCTTGAATCCTCAATACTCAATCTTCAATCCTCAATCCTCAATTCTCAATCCTCAACACTCAATCCTCAATCGTCAATCCTCAATGCCCAATCCTCAATCTTCAATCCTCAATACACAATCTTCAATCCTCAATCATCAATTCTCAATCCTCAATACTAAATCCTCAATCGTCAATCGTCAATTCCCAATCCTCAATCTTCAATCCTCAATCCTCAATCTTCAACCCTCAATCCTCAATCCTCAAACCCCAATCCTCAATCTTCAATCCTCAATACTCAATCTTCAATCCTCAATCCTCAATCCTGAATCCTCAATCTTCATCCCTCAGTCCTCAACAATCAATTGTCAATCCTCAATCCTCAATAGGATATCCTCAATTCACAGCTTTCAATACTCAATCCCCATTCTTCAATCTTCAAATCTCAATCCACAAACATCAATTCTCATCACTCAACCCTCAACACTCAGTCCTCAATCTTCAATCCTCAATCCTAAATCCTCAATCCTCAATCCTCAACCCTCAATATTCAATACTCAGTCCCCAATCCTCAATCTTCAATCCTCAGTCCTCAATACTCAATCCTCGATCCTCGAACCTCAATCCTCAGTCCTCAATCCTCAATCCTCAATATTCAATCCGCAATACCCAATCCTCAATCTTCAATCCTCAATCCTCAATCCTCAAACCTCAATCCTCAATCCTCAATCCTCAATCCTCAGTCCTCAAACCTCAATCCTGGATCCTCAGTCCTGAATCCTCAATCTTCATCCCTCAGTCCTCAACAATCAATTGTCAATCCTCAATCCTCAATAGAATATCCTCAATTCACAGCTTTCAATACTCAATACCCATTCTTCAATCTTCATATCTCAATCCACAAACATCAATTCTCATCACTCAACCCTCAACACTCAGTCCTCAATCTTCAATCCTCAATCCTAAATCCTCAATCCTCAATCCTCAACCCTCAATCTTCAATACTCAGTCCCCAATGCTCAATCTTCAATCCTCAGTCCTCAATCCTCAATTCTCAATCCTCAATACTCAATCCTCAATCGTCAATCCTCAACTCCCAATCCTCAATCTTCAATCCACAAACCTCAATCTTCAATCCTCAATCCTCAATCCTCAATCCCCAATTGTCAATCTTCAATCCTCATTACTCAATCTTCAATCCTCAATCCTCAATCCTCAATCCTCAATCCGCAATCCTCAATCCTCAATCTTCAATCCTCAATACTCAATCTTCAACCCTCAATCTTCAATCCTCAATCCTCAATCCTCATTCTTCAATCCTCAACCCTCAATCTTCAATCCTCAATCCTCAATCTTCAATCCTCTATCCTCAATCCTCAATCCTCAATTCCCAATCCTCAATCTTCAATCCTCAATCCTCAATCTTCAACCCTCAATCCTCAATCCTCAAACCCCAAACCTCAACCTTCAATCCTCAAAACTCAATTTTCAAACCTCAATACTCAATCCTCAATCCTCAATCCTCAATCCTCAATCCTCAATCTTCAATCCTCAATACTCAATCTTCAATCCTCAATCCTCAGTCCTGAAACCTCAATACCGAATCCTCAATCCTGAATCCTAAATCTTCAGCTCTCAGTCCTCAAGAATCAATTGTCAATCGTCAATCCTCAATAGAATATTCTCAATTCACAGTTTTCAATACTCAATCCCCATTCTTCAATCTTCAAATCTTAATCCACAAACATCAATTCTCATCACTCAACCCTCAACACTCAGTCCTCAATCTTCAATCCTCAATCCTAAATCCTCAATCCTCAATCCTCAATCCTCAATCCTCAATCCTCAGTCTTCAATCCTCAATACTTAATCTTCAACCCTCAATCTTCAATCCTCAATCCTCAATCCTCATTCTTCCATCCTCAACACCCAATCCTCAGTCTTCAATCCTCAATCCTCAATCCTCAATTCTCAATCCTCAATCCTCAATCCTCAGACCTCAAACATCAATACTCAACCCTCTGTCCTCGACCGCAATCCACAACACTCAATACTCAATCCCCAATCTTCAATCATCAATATTCAATCTTCAAACCTCAATCCTCAATCCTCTATCCTCAATCCTCAATCCTGAATGTTCAATCCTCAATACCCAATCCTCAATATTCAATCCTCAATCCTCAATCCTCAATCGTCAATCCTCAATTCCCAATCCTCAATCTTCAACCCACAATCCTCAATCCTCAATCCTCAATCCTCAATCTTCAATCCTCAATACTCAATCTTCAACCCTCAATCTTCAATCCTCAATCCTCTCTCCTCATTCTTCAATCCTCAACACCCAATCCTCAATCTTCAATCCTCAATCCTCAATCCTCAATTCTCAATCCTCAATCCTCAATTCTCAATCCTCAAAAATCAATACTCAACCCTCAGTCCTCGTACGCAATCCACAATCCTCAATCCTCAATCCTCAATCTTCAATCATCAATATTCAATATTCAATCCTCAATCCTCAATACTCTGTCCTCAATCCTCAATCCTGAATGTTCAATCCTCAATACCCAATCCTCAATCTTCAATCCTCAATACTCAATCCTCAATCCTCAATCCTCAATCCTCAGCCCTCAAACCTCAATCCTGAATCCTCGATCCTGAATCCTCAATCTTCAGCCCTCAGTCCTCAACAATCAATTGTCAGTCCTCAATCCTCAATAGAATATACCCAATTCACAGTTTTCAATACTCAATCCCCAACCTTCAATCTTCAAATCTCAATACACAAACATCAATTCTCATCACTCAACGCTCAACACTCAGTCCCCAATCCTCAATCTTCAATCCTCAATCCTCAATCCTCAATCCTCAATACTCAATCTTCAATCCTCAATACTCAGTCTTCAATCCTCAATCCTCAATCCTCAATCGTCAATCTCCAATCCTGAATACTCAATCTTCAATCCTCAATCCTCAATCCTCAATCCTCAATCCTCATTCTTCAATCCTCTATCCTCAACCCTCAATCCTCAATCCTCAATCTTCAATCCTCAATACTCAATCTTCAATCCTCAATCCTCAATCCTCAGTCCACAATCCTCAATTCTCAATCCTCAATCCTCAATCCTCAGACCTCAAACATCAACACTCAGCCCTCAGTCCTCGTCCGCAATCCACAACCCTCAATCCTCAATCCTCAATCTTCAAACATCAATATTCAATCTTCAATCCTCAATCCTCAATCCTCTACCCTCAATACTCAATCCTGAATGTTCAATCCTCAATACCCAATCCTCAACCTTCAATCCTCAATCCTCAATCCTCAATCCTCAAACCACAATCCTCAGTCCTGAAACCTCAATACCGAATCCTCAATCCTGAATCCTAAATCTTCAGCTCTCAGTCCTCAAGAATCAATTGTCAATCGTCAATCCTCAATAGAATATTCTCAATTCACAGTTTTCAATACTCAATCCCCATTCTTCAATCTTCAAATCTTAATCCACAAACATCAATTCTCATCACTCAACCCTCAACACTCAGTCCTCAATCTTCAATCCTCAATCCTAAATCCTCAATCTTCAATCCTCAAGACTTAATCTTCAATCCTCAATCCTCAATTCTCAATCCTCAATCCTCAATCCACAATCCTCAATCCTCTATCCTCAATCCTCAATCCTGAATGTTCAATCCTCAATACCCAATCCTCAATATTCAATCCTCAATCCTCAATCCTCAATCGTCAATCCTCAATTCCCAATGCTCAACCTTCAACCCACAATCCTCAATCCTCAATCCTCAATCCTCAATCCTCAATCGTCAATCCTCAATTCCCAATCCTCAATCTTCAACCCACAATCCTCAATCCTCAATCCTCAATCCTCAATCTTCAATCCTCAATACTCAATATTCAACCCTCAATCTTCAATCCTCAATCCTCTCTCCTCATTCTTCAATCCTCAACACCCAATCCTCAATCTTCAATCCTCAATCCTCAATCCTCAATTCTCAATCCTCAATCCTCAATTCTCAATCCTCAAACATCAATTCCCAACCCTCAGTCCTCGTACGCAATCCACAATCCTCAATCCTCAATCCCCAATCTTCAATCATCAATATTCAATCTTCAATCCTCAATCCTCAATACTCAATCCTCAATCCTCAATCCTGAATGTTCAATCCTCAATACCCAATCCTCAATCTTCAATCCTCAATACTCAATCCTCAATCCTCAATCCTCAATCCTCAGCCCTCAAACCTCAATCCTGAATCCTCGATCCTGAATCCTCAATCCTGAATCCGCAAACTTCAGTCCTCAGTCCTCAACAATCAATTGTCAATCCTCAATCCTCAATAGAATATCCTCAATTCACAGTTTTCGATACTCAATCCCCATTCTTCAATCTTCAAATCTCAATCCACAAACATCAATTCTCATCACTCAGCCCTCAACACTCAGTCCTCAATCTTCAATCCTCAATCCTCAATACGCAATATTCAATCCTCAATACTCAGACCTCAAACATCAATACTCATCCCTCAGTCCTCGTCCGCAATCCACAACCCACAATCCTCAATCCTCAATCTTCAGTCATCAATATTCAATCCTCAATACTCAATCTTCAATCCTCAAACCTCAATCCTCAATCCTCAATCCTCAATCCTCAATCGTCAATCTCCAATCCTGAATACTCAATCTTCAATCCTCAATCCTCAATCCTCAATCCTCAATCCTCAATCGTCAATCCTCAATTCCCAATCCTCAATCTTCAATCCTCAATCCTCAATCTTCAATCCTTAATCCTCAATCCTCAATCCCCAATCCTCAATCTTCAATCCGCAATACTCAATCTTCAATCCTCAATCCTCAATCCTCAATCCTCAATCCTCAATCCTCAATCCTCAGTCTTCAATCCTCAATACACAATCTTCAACCCTCAATCTTCAATCCTGAATCCTCAGTCCTCATTCTTCAATCCTCAACACCCAATCCTCAGTCTTCAATTCTCAATCCTCAATCCTCTATCCTCAATCCTCAATCCTGAATGTTCAATTCTCAATGCCCAATCCTCAATCTTCAATCCTCAATACTCAATCCTCAATCCACAATCCTCAATCCTCAGTCCTCAATCCTCAATTCTCAATCCTCAATCCTCAATCCTCAGACCTCAAACATCAACGCTCAACCCTCAACATTCAATCTTCAATCCTCAATCCTCAATCCTCTATCCTCAATCCTCAATCCTGAATTTTCAATCCTCTATACCCAATCCTCAATCTTCAATCCTCAACACCCAATCCTCAATTCTTAATCCTCAACTCTCAATCCTCAATCCTCAATCCCCAGACCTCAAACATCAATACTCAACCCTCAGTCCTCGTCCGCAATCCACAATCCTCAATCCTCAATCCGCAATCATCAATCATCAATATTCAATCTTCAATCCTCAATCCTGAATACTCTATCCTCAATCCTCAATCCTGAATGTTCAATGCTCAATACCCAATCCTCAATCTTCAATCCTCAATACTCAATCCTCAATCCTCAATCCTCAATCCTCAGTCCTCAAACCTCAATCCTGAATCCTCAATCCTGAATCCTCAATCTTCAGCCCTCAGTTCTCAACAATCAATTGTCAGTCCTCAGTCCTCAATAGAATATACCCAATTCACAGTTTTCAATACTCAATCCCCAATCTTCAGTCTTCAAATCTCAATCCACAAACATCAATTCTCATCACTCAACGCTCAACACTCAGTCCCCAATCCTCAATCTTCAATCCTCAATCCTCAATCCTCAATCCTCAATCCTCAATCTTCAATCCTCAATACTCAATCTTCAATCCTCAATCCTCAATGCTCAATCCTCAATCCTCAATCCTCAATCCTCAATCGTCAACCTCCAATCCTGGATACACAACCTTCAATCCTCAATCCTCAATCCTCAATTCTCAATCCTCAATCCTCAGTCCTGAGTCCTCAAACCTCAATCCTCAACCCTCAGCCCTCATCCTCGATTATCAATCCTCGATCCTCAATCCTCAATCCTCAATCTTCAATCCTCAATACTCAACCTTTAGTCATCAATCCTCAGTCCTCAAACCTCAATTCTGAGTACTCAGTCCTGAATCCTCAACCTTCAGCCCTCAGTCGTCAACAATCAGTTGCCAATCCTCAGTCCTCAATAGAATATCCTCAATTCACAGATTTCAATACTCAATACTCAATCTGCATTCTTCAAACCTCTATCCACAAACATCAATTCTCATCACTCAACCCTCAACACTCGGTCCTCAATGTTCAGTCCTCAATCCTCAATTCTCAATCTTCAATCCTCAATTCTGAACATTCAATCCCAATTCCTCAATCCTCAATCCTCAATCCTCAATCCTCAATCTTCAATCCACAGTCCCCAATCCTCAATCTTCAATCCTCAATCCTCAATCCTGAATCCTCAATCTTCAGCCCTCAGTCTTCAACAATCAGTTGTCGATCCTCAATCCTCAATACAGCATCACCAATTCACAGTTTTCAGTACTCAATACTCAATCTGCAATCTTCAAATCTCTATCCACAGACATCAATGCTCATCACTCAACACTCAACACTCCGTCCCCAATCCTCAATCTTCAATCCTCAATCTTCAATCCTCGATACTGTATCTTCAATCCTAAATCCTCAATCCTCAATCCTCAATCCTCAATCTTCAATCCTCAGTCCGCAATCCTCAATCTTCAATCCTCAATCCTCAATCCTGAATCCTCAATCTTCAGCCCTCATTCCTCAACAATCAGTTGTCAATCCTCAATCCTCAATACAACATCATCAATTCACAGTTTTCAATACTCAATACTCAATCTGCAATCTTCAAATCTCTATCCACAAACATCAATGCTCATCACTCAACCCTCAACACTTCGTCCCCAATCCTCAATCTTCAATACTCAATCTTCAATCCTCAATCATCAATCCTCAATTTTCAATCCTCAACACTCAATCTTCAATCCTCAGTACTCAATCCTCAATCCTCAATCCCCAATCCTCAGTCCTCAACCCTCAATCCTCAGTCCTGAAACCTCAATACCGAATCCGCAGTCCTGAATCCTCAATCTTCAGCCCTCAGTCCTCAACTATCAATTGTCAATCCTCAATCCTCAATAGAATATCCTCAATTCAGAGTTTTCAATACTCAATCCCCATTAATCAATCTTCAAATCTCAATCCACAAACATCAATACTCATCACTCAACCCTCAACACTCAGTCCTCAATCTTCAATCCTCAATCCTAAATCCTCAATCCTCAATCCTCAATCCTCAACCCTCAATACTCAATCCTCAATTCTCAATCCTCAGTCGTCAATCTTCAATCCTCAATACTCAATCTTCAATCCTCAGTCCTCAATCCTCAATCCCAAATCCTCATTCTTCAATCCTCAATACCCAATCCTCAATCTTCAATCCCCAATGCTCAATCCTCAATTCTCAATCCTCAATCCTCAGCCCTGAGTCCTCAAACCTCAATCCTCAACCCTCAGCACTCAGCCCTCATCCTCAGTCCTCAATCCTCGATCCTCAATCCTCAATCCTCAATCTTCAATCCTCAATACTCAATCTTTAATCCTCAATCCTCAGTCCTCAAACCTCAATTCTGAGTACTCAGTCCTGAATCCTCAACCTTCAGCCCTCAGTCCTCAACAATCACTTGCCAATCCTGAGTCCTCAATAGAATATCCTCAATTCACAGTTTTCAATACTCAATCCCCATTCTTCAATCTTCAAATCTCAATCCACAAACATCAATTCTCATCACTCAGCCCTCAACACTCAGTCCCCAATCTTCAATCCTCAATCCTCAATTCTCAATCCTCAACACTCAATCCTCAATTGTCAATCCTCAATCCCCAATCCTCAATCTTCAGTCCTCTATCCTCAATCCTCAATCCTCAATCTTCAATCCTCAATCTTCTATACTCAATACTCAATATTCAATCCTCAATCCTCAATCCTCAGTCCTCAATCCTCAATCCTCAATCCTCAGTACTCAATCTTCTATCCTCAATACTCAATCTGCAATCCTCAATCCTCAACCCTCAATCCTCAATCCTAATTCGTCACTCCTCGAAGCGCAGTCCTCAATCTTCAATCCTCAATCCTCAATCCTCAATTCTCAATCCGCAATCCTCAATGCCCAATCCTCAATCTTCAATCCTCAATACTCAATCTTCAATACTCAATCCTCAATCCTCAATCCTCAATCCTCAATCCTCAATCCTCAGTCCTGAAACATCAATACAGAATCCTCAATACTGAATCCTCCATCTTCAGCCCTCAGTCCTCAACAATCAATTGTCAATCCTCAATCCTCAATAGAATATCCTCAATTCACAGTTCTCAATACTCAATCCCCATTCTTCAATCTTCAAATCTCAATCCACAAACATCAATCCTCATCACTCAACCCGCAACACTCAGTCCTCAATCTTCAATCCTCAATCCTAAATCCTCAATCTTCAATCGTCAATACTCAAGCTTCAATCCTCAATCCTCAATTCTCAATCCTCAATACTCAATCCTAATTCGTCACTCCTCAATACCCAATCCTTAATCTTCAATCCTCAATCCTCAATCCTCAATTCTCAATCCTCAATCCTCAATCGTCAATCCTCAATCTTCAATCCTCAATACTCAATCTTCAATGCTCAATCCTCAATCCTCAATCCTCAATCCCCAATCCTCTATCTTCAATCCCAAATCCTCAATCCTCAATCCTCAATACTCAACCCTCAATCCTCAGTCCTGAAACCTCAATACCGAATCCTCAATCCTGAATCCTCAATCTTCAGCCCTCAGTCCTCAACAATCACTTGCCAATCCTGAGTCCTCAATAGAATATCCTCAATTCACAGTTTTCAATACTCAATCCCCATTCTTCAATCTTCAAATCTCATTCCACAAACATCAATTCTCATCACTCAACCCTCAACACTCAGTCCTCAATCTTCAATTCTCAATCGTCAATCCTAAACCTTCAATCCTCATTCTTCAATCCTCAACACCTAATCCTCAATCTTCAATCCTCAATCCTCAATCCTCATTCCTCAATCATCAATCCTCAATCCTCAGTCCCCAATCCTCAATCTTCAATCCTCAACCCTCAATCCTGAATCCTCAATCTTCGATCCTCAATCCTCAATCCTCAATTCGCAATCCTCAATCCTCAATCCTCAGACCTCAAGCATCAATACCCAACATACAGTCCTCGTCCTCAATCCACAACCCTCAATCCTCAATCCCCAATCTTCATTCATCAATATTCAACTTTCAATCCTCAATCCGCAATCCTCAATCCTAAATACTCAATCCTCAGTCCTCAAACCTCAATCCTCAATCCTCAATCCTCAGTCCTCAAACCTCAATCCTCATTCTTCAATGCTCAACACCCAATCCTCAATCTTCAATACTCAATCCTCAATCCTCAATCCTCAATCCTCAATCCTCAATCCTCAGTCCTCAGACCACAAACCTCAATCCTCAACCCTCAGACCTCATTCTCAATCCTCAATCCTCAATCCTCATTCTTCAATGCTCAATACCCAATCCTCAATCTTCAATCCTCAATACTCAATCTTCAATCCTCAATCCTCAATCCTCAGTCCTCAATCCTCAATCCTCAATCCTCAATCCTCAATCTTCTATCCTCAATACACAATCTGCAATCCTCAATCCTCAATCCTCAATCCTCAATCCTAATTCGTCACTCCTCGAAGCCCAGTCCTCAATCTTCAATCCTCAATCCTCAATCCTCAATTCTCAATCCTCAATCCTCAATGGTCAATCCTCAATCTTCAATCCTCAATACTCAATCTTCAATACTCAATCCTCAATCCTCAATCCTCAATCCTCAATCCTCAATCCTCAGTCCGGAAACATCAATACACAATCCTCAATGCTGAATCCTGAATCTTCAGCCCTCAGTCCTCAACAATCAATTGTCAATCCTCAATCCTCAATAGAATATCCTCAATTCACAGTTTTCAATACTCAATCTCCATTCTTCAATCTTCAAATCCCAATCCACAAACATCAATTCTCATCACTCAGCCCGCAACACTCAGTCCTCAATCTTCAATCCTCAATCCTAAATCCTCAATCTTCAATCCTCAATACTCAATCTTCAATCCTCAATCCTCAATTCTCAATCCTCAATACTCAATCATAATTCGTCACTCCTCAATACCGAATCTTCAATCTTCAATCCTCAATCCTCAATCCTCAATTCTCAATCCTCAATCCTCAATCCTCAATCCTCAACCTTCAATCCTCAATACTCAATCTTCAATACTCAATCCTCAATCCTGAATCCTCAATCCTCAATCCTCAATCCTCAATGCTCAATCCTCAATCCTCATTCTTCAATCCTCAATACCCTATCCTCAATCTTCAATCCTCAATCCTCTATCCTCAATTCTCAACACTCAATCCTCAATCCTCAGACCTCAAGCATCAATACTCAACCCTCAGTCCTTCGTCCGCAATCCACAACACTCAATCCTCAATCCTCAATCTTCAATCATCGATATTCGATCTTCAATCCTCAATCCTCAATCCTCTATCCTCAATCCTCAATCCTGAATGTTCAATCCTCAATACCCAATCCTCAATCTACAATCCTCAATCATCAATCCTCAATTCTCAATCCTCAATCCTCAATCCTCAGTCCTCAATCCTCATTCTTCAATCCTCAATACCAAATCCTCAATCTTCAATCCTCAATCCTCAATCCTCAATCTTCAATCCTCAACCCTCAATCCTGAATCCTCAATCTTCGATCCTCAATCCTCAATCCTCAATTCGCAATCCTCATTCTTCAATGCTCAACACCCAATCCTCAATCTTCAATCCTCAATCCTCAATCCTCAATCCTCAATTCTCAATCCTCAATCCTCAGTTCTCAGACCACAAACCTCAATCCTCAACCCTCAGACCTCATTCTCAATCCTCAATCCTCAATCCTCATTCTTCAATGCTCAATACCCAATCCTCAATCTTCAATCCTCAATACTCAATCTTCAATCCTCAATCCTCAGTCCTCAAACCTCAATTCTGAATCCTCAATCCCGGATCCTCAACCTTCAGCCCTCAGTCCTCAACAATTAGTTGTCAATCCTCAATCCTCAATGGAATAGCCCCAATTCACAGTTTTCAATCCTCAATCCTCAATCCTCAATCCTCAATCCTCAATCTTCAATCCTCAATACTCAACCTTCAATCCTCAATCCTCAATGCTCAATCCTCAATCCTCAATCCTCAATCCTCAATCGTCAACCTCCAATCCTGGATACACAACCTTCAATCCTCAATCCTCAATCCTCAATTCTCAATCCTCAATCCTCAGTCCTGAGTCCTCAAACCTCAATCCTCAACCCTCAGCCCTCATCCTCGATTATCAATCCTCGATCCTCAATCCTCAATCCTCAATCTTCAATCCTCAATACTCAACCTTTAGTCATCAATCCTCAGTCCTCAAACCTCAATTCTGAGTACTCAGTCCTGAATCCTCAACCTTCAGCCCTCAGTCGTCAACAATCAGTTGCCAATCCTCAGTCCTCAATAGAATATCCTCAATTCACAGATTTCAATACTCAATACTCAATCTGCATTCTTCAAACCTCTATCCACAAACATCAATTCTCATCACTCAACCCTCAACACTCGGTCCTCAATGTTCAGTCCTCAATCCTCAATTCTCAATCTTCAATCCTCAATTCTGAACATTCAATCCCAATTCCTCAATCCTCAATCCTCAATCCTCAATCCTCAATCTTCAATCCACAGTCCCCAATCCTCAATCTTCAATCCTCAATCCTCAATCCTGAATCCTCAATCTTCAGCCCTCAGTCTTCAACAATCAGTTGTCGATCCTCAATCCTCAATACAGCATCACCAATTCACAGTTTTCAGTACTCAATACTCAATCTGCAATCTTCAAATCTCTATCCACAGACATCAATGCTCATCACTCAACACTCAACACTCCGTCCCCAATCCTCAATCTTCAATCCTCAATCTTCAATCCTCGATACTGTATCTTCAATCCTAAATCCTCAATCCTCAATCCTCAATCCTCAATCTTCAATCCTCAGTCCGCAATCCTCAATCTTCAATCCTCAATCCTCAATCCTGAATCCTCAATCTTCAGCCCTCATTCCTCAACAATCAGTTGTCAATCCTCAATCCTCAATACAACATCATCAATTCACAGTTTTCAATACTCAATACTCAATCTGCAATCTTCAAATCTCTATCCACAAACATCAATGCTCATCACTCAACCCTCAACACTTCGTCCCCAATCCTCAATCTTCAATACTCAATCTTCAATCCTCAATCATCAATCCTCAATTTTCAATCCTCAACACTCAATCTTCAATCCTCAGTACTCAATCCTCAATCCTCAATCCCCAATCCTCAGTCCTCAACCCTCAATCCTCAGTCCTGAAACCTCAATACCGAATCCGCAGTCCTGAATCCTCAATCTTCAGCCCTCAGTCCTCAACTATCAATTGTCAATCCTCAATCCTCAATTCGCAATCCTCAATCCTCAATCCTCAGACCTCAAGCATCAATACCCAACATACAGTCCTCGTCCTCAATCCACAACCCTCAATCCTCAATCCCCAATCTTCATTCATCAATATTCAACTTTCAATCCTCAATCCGCAATCCTCAATCCTAAATACTCAATCCTCAGTCCTCAAACCTCAATCCTCAATCCTCAATCCTCAGTCCTCAAACCTCAATCCTCATTCTTCAATGCTCAACACCCAATTCTCAATCTTCAATACTCAATCCTCAATCCTCAATCCTCAATCCTCAATCCTCAATCCTCAGTCCTCAGACCACAAACCTCAATCCTCAACCCTCAGACCTCATTCTCAATCCTCAATCCTCAATCCTCATTCTTCAATGCTCAATACCCAATCCTCAATCTTCAATCCTCAATACTCAATCTTCAATCCTCAATCCTCAATCCTCAGTCCTCAATCCTCAATCCTCAATCCTCAATCCTCAATCTTCTATCCTCAATACACAATCTGCAATCCTCAATCCTCAATCCTCAATCCTCAATCCTAATTCGTCACTCCTCGAAGCCCAGTCCTCAATCTTCAATCCTCAATCCTCAATCCTCAATTCTCAATCCTCAATCCTCAATGGTCAATCCTCAATCTTCAATCCTCAATACTCAATCTTCAATACTCAATCCTCAATCCTCAATCCTCAATCCTCAATCCTCAATCCTCAGTCCGGAAACATCAATACACAATCCTCAATGCTGAATCCTGAATCTTCAGCCCTCAGTCCTCAACAATCAATTGTCAATCCTCAATCCTCAATAGAATATCCTCAATTCACAGTTTTCAATACTCAATCTCCATTCTTCAATCTTCAAATCCCAATCCACAAACATCAATTCTCATCACTCAGCCCGCAACACTCAGTCCTCAATCTTCAATCCTCAATCCTAAATCCTCAATCTTCAACCCTCAATACTCAATCTTCAATCCTCAATCCTCAATTCTCAATCCTCAATACTCAATCATAATTCGTCACTCCTCAATACCGAATCTTCAATCTTCAATCCTCAATCCTCAATCCTCAATTCTCAATCCTCAATCCTCAATCCTCAATCCTCAACCTTCAATCCTCAATACTCAATCTTCAATACTCAATCCTCAATCCTGAATCCTCAATCCTCAATCCTCAATCCTCAATGCTCAATCCTCAATCCTCATTCTTCAATCCTCAATACCCTATCCTCAATCTTCAATCCTCAATCCTCTATCCTCAATTCTCAACACTCAATCCTCAATCCTCAGACCTCAAGCATCAATACTCAACCCTCAGTCCTTCGTCCGCAATCCACAACACTCAATCCTCAATCCTCAATCTTCAATCATCGATATTCGATCTTCAATCCTCAATCCTCAATCCTCTATCCTCAATCCTCAATCCTGAATGTTCAATCCTCAATACCCAACCCTCAATCTACAATCCTCAATCATCAATCCTCAATTCTCAATCCTCAATCCTCAATCCTCAGTCCTCAATCCTCATTCTTCAATCCTCAATACCAAATCCTCAATCTTCAATCCTCAATCCTCAATCCTCAATCTTCAATCCTCAACCCTCAATCCTGAATCCTCAATCTTCGATCCTCAATCCTCAATTATCAATTCGCAATCCTCATTCTTCAATGCTCAACACCCAATCCTCAATCTTCAATCCTCAATCCTCAATCCTCAATCCTCAATTCTCAATCCTCAATCCTCAGTTCTCAGACCACAAACCTCAATCCTCAACCCTCAGACCTCATTCTCAATCCTCAATCCTCAATCCTCATTCTTCAATGCTCAATACCCAATCCTCAATCTTCAATCCTCAATACTCAATCTTCAATCCTCAATCCTCAGTCCTCAAACCTCAATTCTGAATCCTCAATCCCGGATCCTCAACCTTCAGCCCTCAGTCCTCAACAATTAGTTGTCAATCCTCAATCCTCAATGGAATAGCCCCAATTCACAGTTTTCAATACTCAATACTCAATCTGCAATCTTCAAATCTCTATCCACAAACATCAATACTCAATACTCAATCTTCAATACTCAATCCTCAATGTTCAATTCTCAATACTCAATTCTCAATCCTTAGTCCGGAAACATCAATACAGAATCCTCAATACTGAATCCTCAATCTTCAGCCATCAGTCCTCAACAATCAATTGTCAATCCTCAATCCTCAACAGAATATCCTCAATTCACAGTTTTCAATACTCAATCCCCATTCTTCAATCTTCAAATCTCAATCCACAAACATCAATTCTCATCACTCGACCCGCAACACTCAGACCTCAATCTTCAATCCTCAATCCTAAATCCTCAATCTTCAATCCTCAATACTCAATCTTCAATCCTCAATCCTCAATTCTCAATCCTCAATACTCAATCCTAATTCGTCACTCCTCAACACCCAATCCTCAATCTTCAAACCTCAATCCTCAATCCTCAATTCTCAATCCTCAATCCTCAATCCTCAATCCTCAATCTTCAATCCTCAATACTCAATCTTCAATACTCAATCCTCAATCCTGAATCCTCAATCCTCAATCCTCAATTCTCAATCCCAAATCCTCAATCCTCAATCCTCAATCCTCAACCCTCAATCCTCAGTCCTGAAACCGCAATACCGAATCCTCAATCCTGAATCCTCAATCTTCAGCCCTCAGTCCTCAACAATCAATTGTCAATCCTCAGTCCTCAATAGAATATCCTCAATTCACAGTTTTCAATACTCAATCCCCATTCTTCAATCTTCAAATCTCAATCCACAAACATCAATTCTCATCACTCAGCCCTCAACACTCAGTCCTCAATCTTCAATCCTCAATCCTCAATCCTCAATCTTGAATCCTAAATACTCAATCTTCAATCCTCAGTCCTCAGCCCTCAAACCTCAATCCTCAACCCTCAGCGATCGTCCTCAATCTTCAATCCTCAATCCTCAATACTCAATCTTCAATCTTCAATAGTCAATCTTCAATCCTCATTCCTCAGACCTCAAACCTCAATTCTGAATACTCAATCCTGAATCCTCAATCTTCAGCCCTCAGTCCTCAGCAACCAGTTTTCAATCCTCAATCCCCAATAGAATATCCTCAATTCACAGTTTTCAATACTCAATACTCAATCTGCAATCTTCAAATCCGTATCCACAAACATCAATGCTCATCACTCAACCCTCAACACTCAGTCCTCAATGTTCTGTCCTCAATCCTCAATTCTCAATCTTCAATCCTCAATACTGAATCTTCAATCCTCAATCCTCAATCCTCAATCCCCAATCCACCATCCTCAATCCTCAATCCTCAATCTTCAATCCTCAGTCCCCAATCCTCAATCTTCAATCCTCAATCCTCAATCCTCAATCCTCAATCCTCAATCCCCAGTCCTCAGTCCTCAAACCTCAACCCTCAACCCTCAGACCTGATCCTCAATCCTCAAACCTCAATCCTCAATCCTCAATCCTCAATCCTCAACCTTCAATCCTCAATACTCAATCTTCAATCCTCAATCCTCAATCCTCAATCATCAAAACTCAACCATCAATCCTCAATTCTCAATACTCAATAGAATATCCTGAATTCTCAGTATTCAATACGCAAACATCAACACTCAAACCTCAGCCCTCATCCTCAATCCTCAATCCTCAATCCTCAATCCTCAATATTCAATCCTCGATACTCAATCTTCAATCCTCAATCCTCAATCCTCAATCCTCAATCCTCAATCCTCAATTCTCAATCTTCAATCCTCAGTCCCCAATCCTCAATCTTCAATCCTCAATCCTCAATCCTGTATCCTCAATCTTCAGCCCTCAGTCCTAAACAATCAGTTGTCAATCGTCAATCCTCAATAGAATATCATCAACTCACAGTTTTCAATACTCAATACTCAACCTGCAATCTTCAAATCTCTATCCACAAACATCAATTCTCATCACTCAACCCTCAGCACTCCGTCCCCAATCCTCAATCTTCAATCCTCAATCTTCAATCCTCAATCATCAATCCTCAATCATCAATCCTCAATTTTCAATCCTCAATACTCAATCTTCAATCCTCAATCCTGAATCCTCAATCCTCGATCCTCAGTCCTCAATCCTCAACCCTCAATCCTCAATCCTCAATTTTCAATCCCCAATCCTCAATCTTCAATCCTCAATACTCAATCTTCAATCCTCAATCCTCAATCCTCAATCCTCAATCCTCAATCCTCAACCTTCAATCCTCAATACTCAATCTTCAACCCTCAATCTTCAGTCCTCAATCCCCAATCCTCATTCTTCAATCCTCAACACCCAGTCCTCAATCTTCAATCCTCAATCCTCAATCCTCAATTCTCAATCCTCAATCCTCAATCCTCAGACCTCAAATATCAATACTCAACCCTCAGTCCTCGTCCGCAATCCACAACACTCAATCCTCAATCCTCAACCTTCAATCACCAATATTCAATCATCAATCCTCAATCTTCAATCCTCTATCCTCAATCCTCAGTCCTCAATCCTCAATCCTCAATCCTCAATCCTCAATCTTCAATCCTCAATACTCAATCTTTAATCCTCAATCCTCAGTCCTCAAACCTCAATTATGAGTACTCAGTCCTGAATCCTCAAACTTCAGCCCTCAGTCCTCAACAATCAGTTGCCAATCCTCAGTCCTCAATAGAATATCCTCAATTCACAGTTTTCAATACTCAATCCCCATTCTTCAATATTCAAATCTCAATCCACAAACATCAATTCTCATCACTCAGCCCTCAACACTCAGTCCTCAATCTTCAATCTTGAATCCTCAATACTCAATCTTCAATCCTCAATCCTCAATTCTCAATCCTCAACACTCAATCCTCAATTGTCAATCCTCAATCCCCAATCCTCAATCTTCAGTCCTCTATCCTCAATCCTCAATCCTCAATCTTCAATCCTCAATCTTCTATACTCAATACTCAATCTTCAATCCTCAATCCTCAATCCTCAGTCCTCAATCCTCAATCCTCAATCCTCAATCCTCAATCTTCTATCCTCAATACAAAATCTGCAATCCTCAATCCTCAATCCTCAATCCTCGATCCTAATTCGTCACTCCTCGAAGCCCAGTCCTCAATCTTCAATCCTCAATCCTCAATCCTCAATTCTCAATCCTCAATCCTCAATGCTCAATCCTCAATCTTCAATCCTCAATACTCAATCTTCAATACTCAATCCTCAAACCTCAATCCTCAATCCTCAATCCTCAATCCTCAGTCCGGAAACATCAATACACAATCCTCAATACTGAATCCTGAATCTTCAGCCCTCAGTCCTCAACAATCAATTGTAAATCCTCAATCCTCAATAGAATATCCTCAATTCACAGTTTTCAATACTCAATCCCCATTCTTCAATCTTCAAATCTCAATCCACAAACATCAATTCTCATCACTCAGCCCTCAACACTCAGTCCTCAATCTTCAATCTTGAATCCTCAATACTCAATCTTCAATCCTCAATCCTCAATTCTCAATCCTCAACACTCAATCCTCAATTGTCAATCCTCAATCCCCAATCCTCAATCTTCAGTCCTCTATCCTCAATCCTCAATCCTCAATCTTCAATCCTCAATCTTCTATACTCAATACTCAATCTTCAATCCTCAATCCTCAATCCTCAGTCCTCAATCCTCAATCCTCAATCCTCAATCCTCAATCTTCTATCCTCAATACAAAATCTGCAATCCTCAATCCTCAATCCTCAATCCTCGATCCTAATTCGTCACTCCTCGAAGCCCAGTCCTCAATCTTCAATCCTCAATCCTCAATCCTCAATTCTCAATCCTCAATCCTCAATGCTCAATCCTCAATCTTCAATCCTCAATACTCAATCTTCAATACTCAATCCTCAAACCTCAATCCTCAATCCTCAATCCTCAATCCTCAGTCCGGAAACATCAATACACAATCCTCAATACTGAATCCTGAATCTTCAGCCCTCAGTCCTCAACAATCAATTGTAAATCCTCAATCCTCAATAGAATATCCTCAATTCACAGTTTTCAATTCTCAATCCCCATTCTTCAATCTTCAAATCTCAATCCACAAACATCAATTCTCATCACTCAGCCCGCAACACTCAGTCCTCAATCTTCAATCCTCAATCCTCAATCCTCAATCCTCAACCTTCAATCCTCAATACTCAATCTTCAATACACAATCCTCAATCCTGAATCCTCAATCCTCAATCCTCAATCCTCAATCCCAAATACTCAATCCTCAATCCTCAATCCTCAACCCTCAGTCCTCAGTCCTGAAACCTCAATACCGAATCCTCAATCCTGAATCCTCAATCTTCAGCCCTCAGTCCTCAACAATCAATTGTCAATCCTCAATCCTCAATAGAATATCCTCAATTCACTGTTTTCAATACTCAATCCACATTCTTCAATCTTCAAATCTCAATCCACAAACATCAATTCTCATCACTCAACACTCAGCACTCAGTCCTCAATGTTCAATCCTCAATACTCAATCCTCAATCGTCAATTCTCAATTCCCAATCCTCTATCATCAATCCTCAATCCTCAATCTTCAATCCTCAATACCCAATCCTCAATCTACAATCCTCAATCATCAATCCTCAATTCTCAATCCTCAATCCTCAATCCTCAATCCTCAATCCTCAATGCTCAATCCTCAATCCTCATTCTTCAATCCTCAATACCCTATCCTCAATCTTCAATCCTCAATCCTCTATCCTCAATTCTCAACACTCAATCCTCAATCCTCAGACCTCAAGCATCAATACTCAACCCTCAGTCCTTCGTCCGCAATCCACAACACTCAATCCTCAATCCTCAATCTTCAATCATCGATATTCAATCTTCAATCCTCAAGCCTCAATCCTCTATCCTCAATCATCAATCCTGAATGTTCAATCCTCAATACCCAATCCTCAATCTACAATCCTCAATCATCAATCCTCAATTCTCAATCCTCAATCCTCAATCCTCAGTCCTCAATCCTCATTCTTCAATCCTCAATACCAAATCCTCAATCTTCAATCCTCAATCCTCAATCCTCAATCTTCAATCCTCAACCCTCAATCCTGAATCCTCAATCTTCGATCCTCAATCCTCAATCCTCAATTCGCAATCCTCAATCCTCAGTCCTCAGACCACAAACCTCAATCCTCAACCCTCAGACCTCATTCTCAATCCTCAATCCTCAATCCTCATTCTTCAATGCTCAATACCCAATCCTCAATCTTCAATCCTCAATACTCAACCTTCAATCCTCAATCCTCAGTCCTCAAACCTCAATTCTGAATCCTCAATCCCGGATCCTCAACCTTCAGCCCTCAGTCCTCAACAATTAGTTGTCAATCCTCAATCCTCAATGGAATATCCTCAATTCACAGTTTTCAATACTCAATACTCAATCTGCAATCTTCAAATCTCTATCCACAGACATCAATACTCAATACTCAATCTTCAATACTCAATCCTCAATGTTCAATTCTCAATACTCAATTCTCAATCCGCAGTCCGGAAACATCAATACAGAATCCTCAATACTGAATCCTCAATCTTCAGCCATCAGTCCTCAACAATCAATTGTCAATCCTCAATCCTCAACAGAATATCCTCAATTCACAGTTTTCAATACTCAATCCCCATTCTTCAATCTTCAAATCTCAATCCACAAACATCAATTCTCATCACTCGACCCGCAACACTCAGACCTCAATCTTCAATCCTCAATCCTAAATCCTCAATCTTCAATCCTCAATACTCAATCTTCAATCCTCAATCCTCAATTCTCAATCCTCAATACTCAATCCTAATTCGTCACTCCTCAACACCCAATCCTCAATCTTCAAACCTCAATCCTCAATCCTCAATACTCAATCCTCAATCCTCAATCCTCAATCTTCAATCCTCAATACTCAATCTTCAATACTCAATCCTCAATCCTGAATCCTCAATCCTCAATCCTCAATTCTCAATCCCAAATCCTCAATCCTCAATCCTCAATCCTCAACCCTCAATCCTCAGTCCTGAAACCGCAATACCGAATCCTCAATCCTGAATCCTCAATCTTCAGCCCTCAGTCCTCAACAATCAATTGTCAATCCTCAGTCCTCAATAGAATATCCTCAATTCACAGTTTTCAATACTCAATCCCCATTCTTCAATCTTCAAATCTCAATCCACAAACATCAATTCTCATCACTCAGCCCTCAACACTCAGTCCTCAATCTTCAATCCTCAATCCTCAATCCTCAATCTTGAATCCTAAATACTCAATCTTCAATCCTCAGTCCTCAGCCCTCAAACCTCAATCCTCAACCCTCAGCGATCGTCCTCAATCTTCAATCCTCAATCCTCAATACTCAATCTTCAATCTTCAATAGTCAATCTTCAATCCTCATTCCTCAGACCTCAAACCTCAATTCTGAATACTCAATCCTGAATCCTCAATCTTCAGCCCTCAGTCCTCAGCAACCAGTTTTCAATCCTCAATCCCCAATAGAATATCCTCAATTCACAGTTTTCAATACTCAATACTCAATCTGCAATCTTCAAATCCGTATCCACAAACATCAATGCTCATCACTCAACCCTCAACACTCAGTCCTCAATGTTCTGTCCTCAATCCTCAATTCTCAATCTTCAATCCTCAATACTGAATCTTCAATCCTCAATCCTCAATCCTCAATCCCCAATCCACCATCCTCAATCCTCAATCCTCAATCTTCAATCCTCAGTCCCCAATCCTCAATCTTCAATCCTCAATCCTCAATCCTCAATCCTCAATCCTCAATCCCCAGTCCTCAGTCCTCAAACCTCAACCCTCAACCCTCAGACCTCATCCTCAATCCTCAAACCTCAATCCTCAATCCTCAATCCTCAATCCTCAACCTTCAATCCTCAATACTCAATCTTCAATCCTCAATCCTCAATCCTCAATCATCAAAACTCAACCATCAATCCTCAATTCTCAATACTCAATAGAATATCCTGAATTCTCAGTATTCAATACGCAAACATCAACACTCAAACCTCAGCCCTCATCCTCAATCCTCAATCCTCAATCCTCAATCCTCAATATTCAATCCTCGATACTCAATCTTCAATCCTCAATCCTCAATCCTCAATCCTCAATCCTCAATCCTCAATTCTCAATCTTCAATCCTCAGTCCCCAATCCTCAATCTTCAATCCTCAATCCTCAATCCTGTATCCTCAATCTTCAGCCCTCAGTCCTAAACAATCAGTTGTCAATCGTCAATCCTCAATAGAATATCATCAACTCACAGTTTTCAATACTCAATACTCAACCTGCAATCTTCAAATCTCTATCCACAAACATCAATTCTCATCACTCAACCCTCAGCACTCCGTCCCCAATCCTCAATCTTCAATCCTCAATCTTCAATCCTCAATCATCAATCCTCAATCATCAATCCTCAATTTTCAATCCTCAATACTCAATCTTCAATCCTCAATCCTGAATCCTCAATCCTCGATCCTCAGTCCTCAATCCTCAACCCTCAATCCTCAATCCTCAATTTTCAATCCCCAATCCTCAATCTTCAATCCTCAATACTCAATCTTCAATCCTCAATCCTCAATCCTCAATCCTCAATCCTCAATCCTCAACCTTCAATCCTCAATACTCAATCTTCAACCCTCAATCTTCAGTCCTCAATCCCCAATCCTCATTCTTCAATCCTCAACACCCAGTCCTCAATCTTCAATCCTCAATCCTCAATCCTCAATTCTCAATCCTCAATCCTCAATCCTCAGACCTCAAATATCAATACTCAACCCTCAGTCCTCGTCCGCAATCCACAACACTCAATCCTCAATCCTCAACCTTCAATCACCAATATTCAATCATCAATCCTCAATCTTCAATCCTCTATCCTCAATCCTCAGTCCTCAATCCTCAATCCTCAATCCTCAATCCTCAATCTTCAATCCTCAATACTCAATCTTTAATCCTCAATCCTCAGTCCTCAAACCTCAATTATGAGTACTCAGTCCTGAATCCTCAAACTTCAGCCCTCAGTCCTCAACAATCAGTTGCCAATCCTCAGTCCTCAATAGAATATCCTCAATTCACAGTTTTCAATACTCAATCCCCATTCTTCAATATTCAAATCTCAATCCACAAACATCAATTCTCATCACTCAGCCCTCAACACTCAGTCCTCAATCTTCAATCTTGAATCCTCAATACTCAATCTTCAATCCTCAATCCTCAATTCTCAATCCTCAACACTCAATCCTCAATTGTCAATCCTCAATCCCCAATCCTCAATCTTCAGTCCTCTATCCTCAATCCTCAATCCTCAATCTTCAATCCTCAATCTTCTATACTCAATACTCAATCTTCAATCCTCAATCCTCAATCCTCAGTCCTCAATCCTCAATCCTCAATCCTCAATCCTCAATCTTCTATCCTCAATACAAAATCTGCAATCCTCAATCCTCAATCCTCAATCCTCGATCCTAATTCGTCACTCCTCGAAGCCCAGTCCTCAATCTTCAATCCTCAATCCTCAATCCTCAATTCTCAATCCTCAATCCTCAATGCTCAATCCTCAATCTTCAATCCTCAATACTCAATCTTCAATACTCAATCCTCAAACCTCAATCCTCAATCCTCAATCCTCAATCCTCAGTCCGGAAACATCAATACACAATCCTCAATACTGAATCCTGAATCTTCAGCCCTCAGTCCTCAACAATCAATTGTAAATCCTCAATCCTCAATAGAATATCCTCAATTCACAGTTTTCAATACTCAATCCCCATTCTTCAATCTTCAAATCTCAATCCACAAACATCAATTCTCATCACTCAGCCCTCAACACTCAGTCCTCAATCTTCAATCTTGAATCCTCAATACTCAATCTTCAATCCTCAATCCTCAATTCTCAATCCTCAACACTCAATCCTCAATTGTCAATCCTCAATCCCCAATCCTCAATCTTCAGTCCTCTATCCTCAATCCTCAATCCTCAATCTTCAATCCTCAATCTTCTATACTCAATACTCAATCTTCAATCCTCAATCCTCAATCCTCAGTCCTCAATCCTCAATCCTCAATCCTCAATCCTCAATCTTCTATCCTCAATACAAAATCTGCAATCCTCAATCCTCAATCCTCAATCCTCGATCCTAATTCGTCACTCCTCGAAGCCCAGTCCTCAATCTTCAATCCTCAATCCTCAATCCTCAATTCTCAATCCTCAATCCTCAATGCTCAATCCTCAATCTTCAATCCTCAATACTCAATCTTCAATACTCAATCCTCAAACCTCAATCCTCAATCCTCAATCCTCAATCCTCAGTCCGGAAACATCAATACACAATCCTCAATACTGAATCCTGAATCTTCAGCCCTCAGTCCTCAACAATCAATTGTAAATCCTCAATCCTCAATAGAATATCCTCAATTCACAGTTTTCAATACTCAATCCCCATTCTTCAATCTTCAAATCTCAATCCACAAACATCAATTCTCATCACTCAGCCCGCAACACTCAGTCCTCAATCTTCAATCCTCAATCCTCAATCCTCAATCCTCAACCTTCAATCCTCAATACTCAATCTTCAATACACAATCCTCAATCCTGAATCCTCAATCCTCAATCCTCAATCCTCAATCCCAAATACTCAATCCTCAATCCTCAATCCTCAACCCTCAGTCCTCAGTCCTGAAACCTCAATACCGAATCCTCAATCCTGAATCCTCAATCTTCAGCCCTCAGTCCTCAACAATCAATTGTCAATCCTCAATCCTCAATAGAATATCCTCAATTCACTGTTTTCAATACTCAATCCACATTCTTCAATCTTCAAATCTCAATCCACAAACATCAATTCTCATCACTCAACACTCAGCACTCAGTCCTCAATGTTCAATCCTCAATACTCAATCCTCAATCGTCAATTCTCAATTCCCAATCCTCTATCATCAATCCTCAATCCTCAATCTTCAATCCTCAATCCTCAATCCTCAATCCCCAATCCTCAATCTTCAATCCTCAATTCTCAGTCTTCAATCCTCAATCCTCAATCCTCAATCCTCAATCCTCAATCCTCAATTCTCAACCTTCAATCCTCAATACTCAATCTTCAACCCTCAATCTTCAGTCCTCAATCCTCAATCCTCATTCTTCAATCCTCAACACCCAGTCCTCAATCTTCAATCCTCAATCCTCAATACTCAATCTTCAATCCTCAATCCTCAATCCTCAATCCTCAATCCTCAATCCTCAATCCTCAATCGTCAATCTCCAATCCTGAATACTCAATCTTCAATCCTCAATCCTCAATGCTCAATCCTCAATCCTCATTCTTCAATCCTCAATACCCAATCCCCAATCTTCAATCTTCAAATCTCAATCCACAAACATCAATTCTCATCACTCAGCCCGCAACACTCAGTCCTCAATCTTCAATCTTCAATCCTAAATCCTCAATCTTCAATCCTCAATACTCAATCTTCAATCATCAATCCTCAATTCTCAATCCTCAATACTCAATCCTGAATGTTCAATCCTCAATACCCAATCCTCAATCTACAATCCTCAATCTTCAATCCTCAATTCTCAATCCTCAATCCTCAATCCTCAATACTCAATCTTCAATACTCAATTCTCAATCCTGAATCCTCAATCCTCAATCCTCAATCCTCAATGCTCAATCCTCAATCCTCATTCTTCAATCCTCAATACCCTATCCTCAATCTTCAATCCTCAATCCTCTATCCTCAATTCTCAACACTCAATCCTCAATCCTCAGACCTCAAGCATCAATACTCAACCCTCAGTCCTTCGTCCGCAATCCACAACACTCAATCCTCAATCCTCAATCTTCAATCATCGATATTCAATCTTCAATCCTCAAGCCTCAATCCTCTATCCTCAATCATCAATCCTGAATGTTCAATCCTCAATACCCAATCCTCAATCTACAATCCTCAATCATCAATCCTCAATTCTCAATCCTCAATCCTCAATCCTCAGTCCTCAATCCTCATTCTTCAATCCTCAATACCAAATCCTCAATCTTCAATCCTCAATCCTCAATCCTCAATCTTCAATCCTCAACCCTCAATCCTGAATCCTCAATCTTCGATCCTCAATCCTCAATCCTCAATTCGCAATCCTCAATCCTCAGTCCTCAGACCACAAACCTCAATCCTCAACCCTCAGACCTCATTCTCAATCCTCAATCCTCAATCCTCATTCTTCAATGCTCAATACCCAATCCTCAATCTTCAATCCTCAATACTCAACCTTCAATCCTCAATCCTCAGTCCTCAAACCTCAATTCTGAATCCTCAATCCCGGATCCTCAACCTTCAGCCCTCAGTCCTCAACAATTAGTTGTCAATCCTCAATCCTCAATGGAATATCCTCAATTCACAGTTTTCAATACTCAATACTCAATCTGCAATCTTCAAATCTCTATCCACAGACATCAATACTCAATACTCAATCTTCAATACTCAATCCTCAATGTTCAATTCTCAATACTCAATTCTCAATCCGCAGTCCGGAAACATCAATACAGAATCCTCAATACTGAATCCTCAATCTTCAGCCATCAGTCCTCAACAATCAATTGTCAATCCTCAATCCTCAACAGAATATCCTCAATTCACAGTTTTCAATACTCAATCCCCATTCTTCAATCTTCAAATCTCAATCCACAAACATCAATTCTCATCACTCGACCCGCAACACTCAGACCTCAATCTTCAATCCTCAATCCTAAATCCTCAATCTTCAATCCTCAATACTCAATCTTCAATCCTCAATCCTCAATTCTCAATCCTCAATACTCAATCCTAATTCGTCACTCCTCAACACCCAATCCTCAATCTTCAAACCTCAATCCTCAATCCTCAATACTCAATCCTCAATCCTCAATCCTCAATCTTCAATCCTCAATACTCAATCTTCAATACTCAATCCTCAATCCTGAATCCTCAATCCTCAATCCTCAATTCTCAATCCCAAATCCTCAATCCTCAATCCTCAATCCTCAACCCTCAATCCTCAGTCCTGAAACCGCAATACCGAATCCTCAATCCTGAATCCTCAATCTTCAGCCCTCAGTCCTCAACAATCAATTGTCAATCCTCAGTCCTCAATAGAATATCCTCAATTCACAGTTTTCAATACTCAATCCCCATTCTTCAATCTTCAAATCTCAATCCACAAACATCAATTCTCATCACTCAGCCCTCAACACTCAGTCCTCAATCTTCAATCCTCAATCCTCAATCCTCAATCTTGAATCCTCAATACTCAATCTTCAATCCTGAATCCTCAATTCTCAATCTTCAACACTCAATCCTCAATTGTCAATCCTCAATCCCCAATCCTCAATCTTCAGTCCTCCATCCTCAATCCTCAATACGCAATCTTCAATCCTCAATCTTCTATACTCAATACTCGATCCTCAATCCTCAATCCTCAATCCTCAATCCTCAATCCTCAGCCGTCAGTCTTCATTCCTCAATACTCAATCATCAACCCTCAATCCTCAATCCACAATCCTCAGGCCTCAATCTTCATTCTTCAGTCCACAATACCCAATCCTCAATCTTCAATCCTCAATCCTCAGTCCTCAATTCTGGATCCTCAATCCTCAGTCCTCAGTCCTCAAGCCTCAATCCTCAACCCTCAGACCTCATCCTCAATCCTCAATCCTCAATCCTCAATCCCCAATCCTCAATCCTCAATCTTCAATCCTCAATACTCAATCTTCAATCCTCAATCCTCAATCCTCAATCCTCAATCTTCAATCCTCAATACTCAATCTTCAATCCTCAATCCTCAGCCCTCAATCCTCAATCCTCAAACCTCAATCCTCATCCTCAGTCCTCTATCCTCGATCCTCAATCCTCAATTCTAAATCTTCAATCCTCAATACTGAATCTTCAATCATCAATCCTCAATCCTCAATCCTCAATCCTCATTCTTCAATCCTCAACACCCAATCCTCAACCTTCAATCCTCAATCCTCAATCCTCATTTCGCAATCCTCAATCCTCAATCCTCAGACCTCAGCATCAATACCCAACCCTCAGTCCTCGTCTTCAATCCACGACCCTCAATCCCCAATCCTAAATCTTCATTCATCAATATTCAACCTTCAATACTTAATCCGCAATCCTCAATCCTCAATCCTCAATCCTCAATCCTCAATCCTCAATCCTCAATACCCAATCCTCAATCTTCAATCCTCAATCCTCAATCCTCAATCCTCAATCCTCAATCAGTTGTGTGTTGAACATTGAGGATTGAGGATTGAGGATTGAGGATTGTGAATTGAGGATTGAAGATTGAGTATTGATGACTGAAGATTGAGGATTGAGGATTGAGGTTTGAGAGTTGAGGACGAGGACTGACGGTTGAGGATTGACGTTTGAGGATTGAGGATAGAGGATTGAGGACTGAGGATTGAGGATTGAGGATTGAGCGTTGAAGATTGAAGATTGAGGACTGGGTATTGAGGATTGAAGATTGAGGATTAAGGATTGAGGATTGGGGATTGAGGGTCCATGATTGGAGATTGATTATTGATGATTGAAGTTTGAGAATTGAGGATTCTGGATTGAGAATTGAGAATTGAGGTTGAGGACTGAGGGTTGACGGTTGAGGTTTGGGGAATGAGGATTGAGGATTGAGGATTGAGGATTGAGGACTACTGAGGATTGAGGGTTTAGTATTGAAGATTGAGTATTCATGACTGAGGATTGAGGATTGAGGATTGAGGATTGAGGATTGATGATCGAAGATTGAGTATTGAGGATTGAAGATTGAGGATTGAGGATTGAGGATTGAGCATTGAGGATGAGGACTGAGGGTTGAGGATTGAGGTTTGAGGAATGAGGATTGAGGATTGAGGGTTTAGGATTCAGGATTGAGGATTGAGGATTGAGGACTGAGTATTGAAGATTGAGTATTCATGACTGAGGATTGAGGATTGAGGATTGAGTATTGAGGATTGAGGATCGAAGATTGAGTATTGAGGATTGAAAATTGAGGATTGAGGATTGAGGATAGAGGATGGTGGATGAGGGCTGAGGGTTGAGGATTAAGGGTTGAGGATTGAGGACGAGGACTGGCGGTTGAGGATTGAGGTTTGGGGATTGAGGATTGAGGATTGGGGACTGAGGATTGAGGATTGAGGATTGAGCATTGAGGATTGAAGATTGAGAACTGGGGATTGAGGATTGAAGACTCAGGATTAAGGATTGAGGATTGGGGATTGAGGATCTAGGATTGGAGATTGATTATAGAGGAGTGAAGACCGAGAATTGAGGATTCTGGATTGAGAATTGAGAATTGAGGTTGAGGACTGAGGGTTGACGGTTGAGGTTTGGGGAATGAGGATTGAGGATTGAGGATTGAGGATTGAGGACTACTGAGGATTGAGGGTTTAGTATTGAAGATTGAGTATTCATGACTGAGGATTGAGGATTGAGGATTGAGGATTGAGGATTGATGATCGAAGATTGAGTATTGAGGATTGAAGATTGAGGATTGAGGATTGAGGGTTGAGGATGGAGGATGAGGTCTGAGGGTTGAGGATTGAGGGTTGAGGATTGACGATTGAGGATTGAGGATTGAGGATTGAGAATTGAGAGTTGAGGATTGAGGATTGAAGATTGAGTATTGAGGATTGAAGTTTGAGGATTGGGGATTGAGGATTGAAGATTGAGGACTGAGTGTTGAGGGTAGAGAGATGAGAGTTGATGTTTGTGGATTGAGATTTGAAGATTGAAGATTGGGGATTGTGTATTGAAAACTGTGAATTGATGATATTCTATTGAGCATTGAGGATTGGCAACTGATTGTTGCGGACTGAGGGATGAAGATTGAGCATTGAGGATTGAGGATTCGGAATTGAGGTTTGAGGTCTGAGGATTGAGGGATGAGGATTGAGCATTGAGGATTGAAGATTGAGTATTGAGCGTTGAAGATTGAGGATTGAGGATTGAGGATTGAGGATTGAGCATTAAAGATTGAGGATTGAGGATTGAGGATTGAGGATTGAGGATTGTGGATTGAAGATTGAATATTGATGATTGAAGATTGAGGATTGAGGATTGTGGGTTGTGGATTGAGGACGAGGACTGCGGGTTGAATATTGATGTGTGAGGTCCGAGGATTGAGGATTGAGGATTGAGAATTGAGGATTGAGGATTGAGGATTGAAGATTGAGGATTGGGTATTGAGGATTGAAGAGTGAGGATTGACGATTGAGGATTGAATATAGCAGATTGAGTCTTGAGGATTGAAGATTGAGTATTGAGGTTTGAGGATTGACGAATGACGACTGAGGATTGAGGATTGAAAATTGAGTATTGAGGATTGAAGACTGACGATTGATGATTGAGGATTGAGGATTGAGGATTGAGGATTCAGGATTGAGAATGGAAGATTGAATATTCAGGATTGTAGATTGAGGATTGAGGATTGAGTATTGAAGATTGAGGATTTGGGACTGAGGATTGAAGATTGAGGATTGATGATTGAAGATTGAGAATTGAGGATGATGTCTGTGGGTTGAGGATTGAGGTTTGGGGAATGAGGATTGAGGATTGAGGGTTGAGGAATGCGGATTGAGGATTGAAGATTGAGTATTGGGTATTGAGGATTAAGAATGAGGATTGAGGATTGAAGATTGAATATTGACGATTGAAGATTGAGGATCGAGGACTGAGGGTTGTGGATTGAGGACGAGGACTTAGGGTTGAGTATTGATGTTTGAGGTCTGAGGATTGAGGATTGGGTATTGATAATTGAGGATTGAATATTGAGGATTGCGGACTGAGTGTTGAGGGTAATGTGATGAGAATTGATGTTTGTGGATAGAGATTTGAAGACTGCTGATTGAGTATTGAGTAATGAAAACTGTGAATTGATGATATTCTATTGAGGATTGATGATTGACAACTGATTGTTGATGAGTGAGGGCTGAAGATTGAGGATTCAGGGTTGAGGATTAAGGATTGAGGTTTGAGGACTGATTGAGGATTGAGGATTGAGGATTGAGGATTGAGGATTGAGGATTGGGGATTGAGGATTGAGGATTGAGTATTGAAGATTGAGTATTCATGACTGAGGATTGTGTTGAAGATTGAGGATTGAGGATTGAGGATTGAAGATTGAGTATTGAGGATTCAAGATTGAGGATTGAGGATTGAGGATTGAGGATGGAGGACGAGGGCTGAGGGTTGAGGATTGAGGTTTGAGTATTGAATCCCGAGAATTCAGAATATTCTATTGAGTATTGAGAATTGAGGATAGATGGTTGAGTATACAGGACTGAGGATTGAAGATTGAGGATCGAGTATTGAAGATTGAGGTTTGACGATTGAGGATTGAGGATTGAGGATTGAGGATTGAGGATTGAGTATTGAAGATTGAGGATTGATGATTGAGGATTGAGGATTGAGGATTGAGAATTGAGGATTGAGGATTGAATATTGAGTATTGAGGATTGAAGTTTGAGTATTGAGGATTGAAGATTGAGGATTGAGGATTGAGGACTGAGTACTCAGGATTGAGTATTGAGCATTGAGGATTGAAGATTGAGGACTGAGGACTGAGGATTGAGGACTGACAGTTGAGGATTGAGGATTGAGGATTGAAGATTGAGGATTAGGTATTGAGGATTGGAGAATGAGGATTGGGTATTGAGGATTGAAGAATGAGGATTGAGGATTGAGGATTGAGGATTGAGGATTGAAGACTGAGTAATGAGGATTGAAGATTGACGATTGATGATTGAGGATTGAGGATTGAGGATTGAGGATTCAGGATTGAGAATGGAAGATTGAATATTCAGGATTGTAGATTGAGGATTGAGGATTGAGTATTGAAGATTGGGGATTTGGGACTGAGGATTGAAGATTGAGGATTGATGATTGAAGATTGAGGATTGAGGATTGAGGATTGTGGATTGAGGATTGAAGGTTGAGGAATGGGTATTGAGGATTGAAGAGAGAGGATTGAGGTTTGAGGATTGAGGATTGAAGATTTAGGATTGGGTATTGAGGATTCAACATTGACGATTGAGGATTGAGGGTTGAAGATTGAGGATTGGGTGTTGAGGATAGAAGAATGAGGATAGAGGATTGAGGATTAAAGATTGAGGATTGAGGATTGACGATTGAGGATTGAGGATTGAGGTTTGAAGATTGAATATTGATGATTGAAGATTGAAGGTTGAGGATTGAGGGTTGTGGATTGAGGACGAGGACAGAGGGTTGAATATTGATGTTTGAGGTCTGAGGATTGAGGATTGAGGATTGAGAATTGTGGATTAAGGATTGAACATTGAGGACTGTGTGTTGAGGGTTGAGTGATGAGAATTGATGTTTGTGGATAGAGGTTTGAAGATTGCAGATTGAGTATTGAGTATTGAAAACTGTGAATTGAGGATATTCTATTGGGGATTGAGGATTGAAAACTGCTTGTTAAGGACTGAGGGCAGAAGATTGAGGATGCAGGATTGAGGATTCAGAATTGAGGTTTGAGGACTGAGGACTGAGGATTGAGGATTGAGGATTGAGTATTGAGGATTGAGGATTGAGTATTGAGCATTGAAGATTGAGGATTGAGGATTGAGAATTGAGGATTGAGGATTGAGGACTGAGGATTGAGGATTGAGGTTTGAGCATTGAGGATTGAAGATTGAGGACAGTGGATTGAGGATTGAAGATTGAGGATTAAGGACTGAGGATTGGGGATTGAGTATCTAGGATTGGAGATTGATTATTGAGGATGGAAGATTGGGGATTGAGGACTGAGGATTGAGAATTGAGAATCGAGGATGAAGACTGAGGATTGAGGATTGAGGTTTGAGGAACGAGGATTGAGGATTGAGGATTGAGGACTTAGGATTGACGATTGAGTATTGAAGATTGAGGATTGATGACTGAGGATTGAGGATTGAGGATTGAGGATTGAGGATTGAGGATTGAGGATTGAGTATTGAGGATTGAATGTTGTGGATTGAGGATTGAGGATTGAGGATTGAGGATGAGGGCTGAGGGTTGAGGGTTGAGGTTTGAGTATTGAATCCTGAGAATTCGGTATATTCTATTGAGTATTGAGAATTGAGGATTGATGGTTGAGTATTGAGGATTGAGGATTGAGGATTACTGGTTGAGTATTGAGGATTGAAGATTGAGGATTGAGGATTGAGGATTGAGGATTGAGGATTAGGTCTGAGGGTTGAGGGTTGAGGTTCGAGGACTGAGGACTGAGGATTGAGGATTGAGGATCGAGGATTGAGAATTGAGGATTGAGGATTGAGGATTGAGGATTGAAGGTTGAGGATTGGGTATTGAGGACTGAGGACTGAGGATTGAGGATTGAGGATTGAGGATCGAAGATTGAGGATTGGGTATTGAGGATTGAGGATTGAAGATTGAGGATTAAGGATTGAGGATAGGGGATTGATGATGTAGGGTTGGAGATTGATCATTGAGGATTGAAGATTGAGGATTGAGGATGGAGGATGAGGGCTGAGGTTTGAGGATTGAGGTTTGAGTATTGAATCCCGAGAATTCAGGATATTCTATTGAGTATTGAGAATTGAGGATTGATAGTTGAGTATTCAGGATTGAGGATTGAGGATTGAGGTTTGAGTATTGAAGATTGAGGTTTGACGATTGAGGATTGAGGATTGAGGATTGAGGATTGAGGATTTATGATTGAGTATTGAAGATTGAGGATTGATGATTGAGGATTGAGGATTGAGGATTGAGGATTGAGGATTGAGGATTGAGGATTGAAGATTGAGTATTGAGGATTGAAGATTGAGTATTGAGGATTGAAAATTGAGGATTGAGGATTGAGGACTGAGTACTCAGGATTGAGGATTGAGCATTGAGGATTGAAGATTGAGGACTGGGGATTGAGGATTGAAGATTGAGGATTGGGTATTGAGGATTGAACATTGAGGATTGAGGATTGAGGGTTGAGGATTGAGTATTAAGGATTGAATATTGAATATTGATGATTGAAGATTGAGGATTGAGTATTGAAGATTGAGTATTCATGACTGAGGATTGAGGATTGAGGATTGAGTGTTGTGTGTTGAATATTGAAGATTGAGGATTGAAGATTGAGGATTGAGGATTGAGGATTGAGGATTGAGGATTGAGGATTGAAGATAGAGGATTGGGGACTGCGTGTTGAGGGTTGAGTAAAAAGAATTGATGTTTGTGGCTAGAGATTTGAAGATTGCAGGTTGAGCATTGAGTATTGAAACCTGTGTATTGAGGATATTCTATTGAGGATTGAGGATTGACAACTGATTGTTAAGGACTGAGGGCTGAAGATTGAGGATTCAGGGTTGAGGTTTGAGGACTGAGGATTGAGGATTGAGGATTGAGGATTGAGGACTGAGGATTGAGCATTGAAGATTGAGGATTGGGAATTGAGGATTGAACATTCAGGTCTGAGGATTGAGGATTGAGGATTGAAGATTGAGTATTGAGGATTGAAGATTGAGTATTGAGGATTCAAGATTGAGGATTGAGGATTGAGGATTGAGGATGGAGGACGAGGGCTGAGGGTTGAGGATTGAGGTTTGAGTATTGAATCCCGAGAATTCAGAATATTCTATTGAGTATTGAGAATTGAGGATAGATGGTTGAGTATACAGGACTGAGGATTGAAGATTGAGGATCGAGTATTGAAGATTGAGGTTTGACGATTGAGGATTGAGGATTGAGGATTGAGGATTGAGGATTGAGTATTGAAGATTGAGGATTGATGATTGAGGATTGAGGATTGAGGATTGAGAATTGAGGATTGAGGATTGAATATTGAGTATTGAGGATTGAAGTTTGAGTATTGAGGATTGAAGATTGAGGATTGAGGATTGAGGACTGAGTACTCAGGATTGAGTATTGAGCATTGAGGATTGAAGATTGAGGACTGAGGACTGAGGATTGAGGACTGACAGTTGAGGATTGAGGATTGAGGATTGAAGATTGAGGATTAGGTATTGAGGATTGGAGAATGAGGATTGGGTATTGAGGATTGAAGAATGAGGATTGAGGATTGAGGATTGAGGATTGAGGATTGAAGACTGAGTAATGAGGATTGAAGATTGACGATTGATGATTGAGGATTGAGGATTGAGGATTGAGGATTCAGGATTGAGAATGGAAGATTGAATATTCAGGATTGTAGATTGAGGATTGAGGATTGAGTATTGAAGATTGGGGATTTGGGACTGAGGATTGAAGATTGAGGATTGATGATTGAAGATTGAGGATTGAGGATTGAGGATTGTGGATTGAGGATTGAAGGTTGAGGAATGGGTATTGAGGATTGAAGAGAGAGGATTGAGGTTTGAGGATTGAGGATTGAAGATTTAGGATTGGGTATTGAGGATTCAACATTGACGATTGAGGATTGAGGGTTGAAGATTGAGGATTGGGTGTTGAGGATAGAAGAATGAGGATAGAGGATTGAGGATTAAAGATTGAGGATTGAGGATTGACGATTGAGGATTGAGGATTGAGGTTTGAAGATTGAATATTGATGATTGAAGATTGAAGGTTGAGGATTGAGGGTTGTGGATTGAGGACGAGGACAGAGGGTTGAATATTGATGTTTGAGGTCTGAGGATTGAGGATTGAGGATTGAGAATTGTGGATTAAGGATTGAACATTGAGGACTGTGTGTTGAGGGTTGAGTGATGAGAATTGATGTTTGTGGATAGAGGTTTGAAGATTGCAGATTGAGTATTGAGTATTGAAAACTGTGAATTGAGGATATTCTATTGGGGATTGAGGATTGAAAACTGCTTGTTAAGGACTGAGGGCAGAAGATTGAGGATGCAGGATTGAGGATTCAGAATTGAGGTTTGAGGACTGAGGACTGAGGATTGAGGATTGAGGATTGAGTATTGAGGATTGAGGATTGAGTATTGAGCATTGAAGATTGAGGATTGAGGATTGAGAATTGAGGATTGAGGATTGAGGACTGAGGATTGAGGATTGAGGTTTGAGCATTGAGGATTGAAGATTGAGGACAGTGGATTGAGGATTGAAGATTGAGGATTAAGGACTGAGGATTGGGGATTGAGTATCTAGGATTGGAGATTGATTATTGAGGATGGAAGATTGGGGATTGAGGACTGAGGATTGAGAATTGAGAATCGAGGATGAAGACTGAGGATTGAGGATTGAGGTTTGAGGAACGAGGATTGAGGATTGAGGATTGAGGACTTAGGATTGACGATTGAGTATTGAAGATTGAGGATTGATGACTGAGGATTGAGGATTGAGGATTGAGGATTGAGGATTGAGGATTGAGGATTGAGTATTGAGGATTGAATGTTGTGGATTGAGGATTGAGGATTCAGGATTGAGGATGAGGGCTGAGGGTTGAGGGTTGAGGTTTGAGTATTGAATCCTGAGAATTCGGTATATTCTATTGAGTATTGAGAATTGAGGATTGATGGTTGAGTATTGAGGATTGAGGATTGAGGATTACTGGTTGAGTATTGAGGATTGAAGATTGAGGATTGAGGATTGAGGATTGAGGATTGAGGATTAGGTCTGAGGGTTGAGGGTTGAGGTTCGAGGACTGAGGACTGAGGATTGAGGATTGAGGATCGAGGATTGAGAATTGAGGATTGAGGATTGAGGATTGAGGATTGAAGGTTGAGGATTGGGTATTGAGGACTGAGGACTGAGGATTGAGGATTGAGGATTGAGGATCGAAGATTGAGGATTGGGTATTGAGGATTGAGGATTGAAGATTGAGGATTAAGGATTGAGGATAGGGGATTGATGATGTAGGGTTGGAGATTGATCATTGAGGATTGAAGATTGAGGATTGAGGATGGAGGATGAGGGCTGAGGTTTGAGGATTGAGGTTTGAGTATTGAATCCCGAGAATTCAGGATATTCTATTGAGTATTGAGAATTGAGGATTGATAGTTGAGTATTCAGGATTGAGGATTGAGGATTGAGGTTTGAGTATTGAAGATTGAGGTTTGACGATTGAGGATTGAGGATTGAGGATTGAGGATTGAGGATTTATGATTGAGTATTGAAGATTGAGGATTGATGATTGAGGATTGAGGATTGAGGATTGAGGATTGAGGATTGAGGATTGAGGATTGAAGATTGAGTATTGAGGATTGAAGATTGAGTATTGAGGATTGAAAATTGAGGATTGAGGATTGAGGACTGAGTACTCAGGATTGAGGATTGAGCATTGAGGATTGAAGATTGAGGACTGGGGATTGAGGATTGAAGATTGAGGATTGGGTATTGAGGATTGAACATTGAGGATTGAGGATTGAGGGTTGAGGATTGAGTATTAAGGATTGAATATTGAATATTGATGATTGAAGATTGAGGATTGAGTATTGAAGATTGAGTATTCATGACTGAGGATTGAGGATTGAGGATTGAGTGTTGTGTGTTGAATATTGAAGATTGAGGATTGAAGATTGAGGATTGAGGATTGAGGATTGAGGATTGAGGATTGAGGATTGAAGATAGAGGATTGGGGACTGCGTGTTGAGGGTTGAGTAAAAAGAATTGATGTTTGTGGCTAGAGATTTGAAGATTGCAGGTTGAGCATTGAGTATTGAAACCTGTGTATTGAGGATATTCTATTGAGGATTGAGGATTGACAACTGATTGTTAAGGACTGAGGGCTGAAGATTGAGGATTCAGGGTTGAGGTTTGAGGACTGAGGATTGAGGATTGAGGATTGAGGATTGAGGACTGAGGATTGAGCATTGAAGATTGAGGATTGGGAATTGAGGATTGAACATTCAGGTCTGAGGATTGAGGATTGAGGATTGAAGATTGAGTATTGAGGATTGAAGATTGAGGATTGAGGATTGACGATTGAGGATTGAGGATTGAAGATTCAGGATTGAGGATTGAGTATTGAGGATTGAGGATTGAGGATTGAAGATTGAATATTGATGAATGAATATTGAGGATTGAGGATTGAGGGTTGTGGATTGAGGACGAGGACTGAGGGTTGAATATTGATGTTTGAGGTCTGAGGATTGAGGATTGAGGATTGAGAATTGAGGATTGAGGATTGAGGATTGAAGATTGAGGATTGGGTATTGAGTATTCAAGAATGAGGTTTGAGGATTGATTATTAAGGATTGAGGATTGCAGATTGAGTATTGTGGATTGAAGATTGAGGATTGAGGATGGAGGATTGAGGATTGAGGATTGAGGATTGAGGATTGAGGATTGAGTATTGAGGATTGAAGATTGAGGGTTGAGGATTGAGGATTGAGGATTGAGGATTGAAGATTGAGGATTGGAGATTGAGGGTCGACGATTGAGGATTGAGTATTGATGATTCAGAATTGAAGATTGAGGATTGAAGATCGAGTATTGAGGATTCAAGATTGAGGATTGAGGATTGAGGATTGAAGATTGAGGACTGAGGGTTGAGGGTTGAGCGATGAGCATTGATGTTTGCGGATTGAGATTTGAAGGTTGAAGAATGGGGATTGAGTATTGAAAACTGTGAATTGAGGATATTCTATTGAGGATTGAGGATTGACAATTGATTGTTGAGGTCTGAGGGCTGAAGACTGAGGATTCAGGATTGAGGATTCGGGGTTGAGGTTTGAGGACTGATGATTGAGTGCTGAGGATTGAGGATTGAGAATTGACGCTTGAGGATTGAGGATTGAAGATGGAGGACTGAAGAGAGTGGACTGAGTGTTGAGGATTGAGTGTTGAGAATTTATGTTTGAGGATTGAGATTTGATTATCGAATATTGTGGATTGAGTATTGAACCATGGGAATTCAGGATATTCTATTGAGTATTGAGAATTGAGGTTTGATGGTTGAGTATTGAGGACTGATGGTTGAGGGTTGTCTGTTGAGTATTGAGGATTGAGGATTGAGGATTGAGGATTGAGAATTGAGGATTGAAGATTGAGTATTGATGATCGAAGATTGAGGATTGAGGATTGAGGTTTGAGGATTGAGGACGAGGACTGACGGCTGAGGATTGAGGTTTGAGGATTGAAGATTGATGATTGAGGACTGAGGAATGAGGATTGAGGGTTGAGCATTGAGGATTGAGGATTCAGGATGGGGGCTGAGGGTTGAGGATTGAGGTTTGAGGACTGAGGACTGAGGATTGAGGATTCAGAATTGAGGATTGAGGATTGAGGGTTGAAGATTGAGGATTGGGTATTGAGGAATGAAGAATGAGGATTGAGGATTGAGGATTGAGGATTGAGGATTGAGGATTCAAGATTGAGTATTGAGGATTGAAGACTGACGACTGAGGATTGCGGATTGAGGATGGAGCATTGAGGATTGAAGATTGAGGACTGGGGTTTGAGGATTGAAGATTGAGGATCAAGGATTGAGGATTGGTCATTGAGGATCTGGGATTGGAGATTGATTATTGAGGATTGAAGATTGAGGATTGAGGATTGAGGGTTGTGGTTTGAGGACGAGGACTGAGGGTTGAGTATTGATGTTTGAGGCCTGAGGATAGAGGATTGAGGTTTGAGAATTGAGCATTGAGGATTGAGGATTGAGGATTGAGGATTGAGGATTGAGTATTGAGGATTGAAGATTGAGGATTGAGGATTGAGGATTGAGGATTGAGGATTGAGGACTGAGGATTGAGGATTGAGGATTGAGGACTGAGGATTGACGATTGAGTATTGAAGATTGAGGATTGATGACTGAGGATTGAGGATTGAGGATCGAGGATTGAGTATTGAGGATTCAAGATTGAGGTTTGAGGATTGAGGATTGAGGATGGAGGATGAGGGCTGAGGTTTGAGGATTGAGGTTTGAGTATTGAATCCCGAGAATTCAGGATATTCTATTGAGTATTGAGAATTGAGGATTGATAGTTGAGTATTCAGGATTGAGGATTGAGGATTGAGGTTTGAGTATTGAAGATTGAGGTTTGACGATTGAGGATTGAGGATTGAGGATTGAGGATTGAGGATTTAGGATTGAGTATTGAAGATTGAGGATTGATGATTGAGGATTGAGGATTGAGGATTGAGGATTGTGGATTGAAGATAGAGGATTGGGGACTGCGTGTTGAGGGTTGAGTAAAGAGAATTGATGTTTGTGGCTAGAGATTTGAAGATTGCAGGTTGAGCATTGAGTATTGAAACCTGTGTATTGAGGATATTCTATTGAGGATTGAGGATTGACAACTGATTATTAAGGACTGAGGGCTGAAGATTGAGGATTCAGGGTTGAGGTTTGAGGACTGAGGATTGAGGACTGAGGATTGAGGATTGAGGATTGAGGATTGAGCATTGAAGGTTGAGGATTGGGTATTGAGGATTGAACATTGAGGTCTGAGGATTGAGGATGGAGGATTGAAGATTGAGTATTGAGGATTGAAGATTGAGGATTGAGGATTGACGGTTGAGGATTGAGGATTGAAGATTCAGGATTGAGGATTGAGTATTGCGGATTGAGGATTGAGGATTGAAGATTGAATATTGATGAATGAATATTCAGGATTGAGGATAGAGTGTTGTGGATTGAGGACGAGGACTGAGGGTTGAATATTGATGTTTGAGGTCTGAGGGTTGAGGATTGAGGATTGAGAATTGAGGATTGATGATTGAGGATTGAAGATTGAGGATTGGGTATTGAGTATTCAAGAATGAGGATTGAGGATAGATTATTAAGGATTGAGGATTGCAGATTGAGTATTGTGGATTGAAGGTTGAGGATTGAGGATTGAGGACTGAAGATTGAGGACTGAGGTTTGAGGGTTGAGCAATGAGCATTGATGTTTGCGGATTGAGATTTGAAGGTTGAAGAATGGGGATTGAGTATTGAAAACTGTGAATTGAGGATATTCTATTGAGGATTGAGGATTGACAATTGATTGTTGAGGTCTGAGGGGTGAAGATTGGGGATTCAGGATTGAGGATTCGGGGTTCAGGTTTGAGGACTGATGATTGAGGGTTGAGGATTGAGGATTGAAGATTGAGGATTGAGGTTTGAGGATTGAGGATTGAGGACAGAGGATTGAGGATTGGAAATTGAGTATTAAGGATTGAAGACTGATGATTGAGGATTGAGGATTGAGGATTGAGGATTGAAGAATGTGGATTGAGGATTGAGGATTGAGGATTGAGGATTGAGAATTGAGGATTGAGGATTGAATATTGAGTATTGAGGATTGAAGTTTGAGTATTGAGGATTGAAGATTGAGGATTGAGGATTGAGGACTGAGTACTCAGGATTGAGTATTGAGCATTGAGGATTGAAGATTGAGGACTGAGGACTGAGGATTGAGGACTGAGAGTTGAGGATTGAGGATTGAGGATTGAAGATTGAGGATTAGGTATTGAGGATTGGAGAATGAGGATTGGGTATTGAGGATTGAAGAATGAGGATTGAGGATTGAGGATTGAGGATTGAGGATTGAAGACTGAGTAATGAGGATTGAAGATTGACGATTGATGATTGAGGATTGAGGATTGAGGATTGAGGATTCAGGATTGAGAATGGAAGATTGAATATTCAGGATTGTAGATTGAGGATTGAGGATTGAGTATTGAAGATTGGGGATTTGGGACTGAGGATTGAAGATTGAGGATTGATGATTGAAGATTGAGGATTGAGGATTGAGGATTGTGGATTGAGGATTGAAGGTTGAGGAATGGGTATTGAGGATTGAAGAGAGAGGATTGAGGTTTGAGGATTGAGGATTGAAGATTTAGGATTGGGTATTGAGGATTCAACATTGACGATTGAGGATTGAGGGTTGAAGATTGAGGATTGGGTGTTGAGGATAGAAGAATGAGGATAGAGGATTGAGGATTAAAGATTGAGGATTGAGGATTGACGATTGAGGATTGAGGATTGAGGTTTGAAGATTGAATATTGATGATTGAAGATTGAAGGTTGAGGATTGAGGGTTGTGGATTGAGGACGAGGACTGAGGGTTGAATATTGATGTTTGAAGTCTGAGGATTGAGGATTGAGGATTGAGAATTGTGGATTAAGGATTGAACATTGAGGACTGTGTGTTGAGGGTTGAGTGATGAGAATTGATGTTTGTGGATAGAGGTTTGAAGATTGCAGATTGAGTATTGAGTATTGAAAACTGTGAATTGAGGATATTCTATTGGGGATTGAGGATTGAAAACTGCTTGTTAAGGACTGAGGGCAGAAGATTGAGGATGCAGGATTGAGGATTCAGAATTGAGGCTTGAGGACTGAGGACTGAGGATTGAGGATTGAGGATTGAGTATTGAGGATTGAGGATTGAGTATTGAGCATTGAAGATTGAGGATTGAGGATTGAGAATTGAGGATTGAGGATTGAGGACTGAGGATTGAGGATTGAGGTTTGAGCATTGAGGATTGAAGATTGAGGACAGTGGATTGAGGATTGAAGATTGAGGATTAAGGACTGAGGATTGGGGATTGAGTATCTAGGATTGGAGATTGATTATTGAGGATGGAAGATTGGGGATTGAGGACTGAGGATTGAGAATTGAGAATCGAGGATGAAGACTGAGGATTGAGGATTGAGGTTTGAGGAACGAGGATTGAGGATTGAGGATTGAGGACTTAGGATTGACGATTGAGTATTGAAGATTGAGGATTGATGACTGAGGATTGAGGATTGAGGATTGAGGATTGAGGATTGAGGATTGAGGATTGAGTATTGAGGATTGAATGTTGTGGATTGAGGATTGAGGATTGAGGATTGAGGATGAGGGCTGAGGGTTGAGGGTTGAGGTTTGAGTATTGAATCCTGAGAATTCGGTATATTCTATTGAGTATTGAGAATTGAGGATTGATGGTTGAGTATTGAGGATTGAGGATTGAGGATTACTGGTTGAGTATTGAGGATTGAAGATTGAGGATTGAGGATTGAGGATTGAGGATTGAGGATTAGGTCTGAGGGTTGAGGGTTGAGGTTCGAGGACTGAGGACTGAGGATTGAGGATTGAGGATCGAGGATTGAGAATTGAGGATTGAGGATTGAGGATTGAGGATTGAAGGTTGAGGATTGGGTATTGAGGACTGAGGACTGAGGATTGAGGATTGAGGATTGAGGATCGAAGATTGAGGATTGGGTATTGAGGATTGAGGATTGAAGATTGAGGATTAAGGATTGAGGATTGGGGATTGATGATGTAGGGTTGGAGATTGATCATTGAGGATTGAAGATTGAGGATTGAGGATGGAGGATGAGGGCTGAGGTTTGAGGATTGAGGTTTGAGTATTGAATCCCGAGAATTCAGGATATTCTATTGAGTATTGAGAATTGAGGATTGATAGTTGAGTATTCAGGATTGAGGATTGAGGATTGAGGTTTGAGTATTGAAGATTGAGGTTTGACGATTGAGGATTGAGGATTGAGGATTGAGGATTGAGGATTTATGATTGAGTATTGAAGATTGAGGATTGATGATTGAGGATTGAGGATTGAGGATTGAAGATTGAGGATTGGAGATTGAGGGTCGACGATTGAGGATTGAGTATTGATGATTCAGAATTGAAGATTGAGGATTGAAGATCGAGTATTGAGGAATCAAGATTGAGGATTGAGGATTGAGGATTGAAGATTGAGGACTGAGGGTTGAGGGTTGAGCGATGAGCATTGATGTTTGCGGATTGAGATTTGAAGGTTGAAGAATGGGGATTGAGTATTGAAAACTGTGAATTGAGGATATTCTATTGAGGATTGAGGATTGACAATTGATTGTTGAGGTCTGAGGGCTGAAGACTGAGGATTCAGGATTGAGGATTCGGGGTTGAGGTTTGAGGACTGATGATTGAGTGCTGAGGATTGAGGATTGAGAATTGACGCTTGAGGATTGAGGATTGAAGATGGAGGACTGAAGAGAGTGGACTGAGTGTTGAGGATTGAGTGTTGAGAATTTATGTTTGAGGATTGAGATTTGATTATCGAATATTGTGGATTGAGTATTGAACCATGGGAATTCAGGATATTCTATTGAGTATTGAGAATTGAGGTTTGATGGTTGAGTATTGAGGACTGATGGTTGAGGGTTGTCTGTTGAGTATTGAGGATTGAGGATTGAGGATTGAGGATTGAGAATTGAGGATTGAAGATTGAGTATTGATGATCGAAGATTGAGGATTGAGGATTGAGGTTTGAGGATTGAGGACGAGGACTGACGGCTGAGGATTGAGGTTTGAGGATTGAAGATTGATGATTGAGGACTGAGGAATGAGGATTGAGGGTTGAGCATTGAGGATTGAGGATTCAGGATGGGGGCTGAGGGTTGAGGATTGAGGTTTGAGGACTGAGGACTGAGGATTGAGGATTGAGAATTGAGGATTGAGGATTGAGGGTTGAAGATTGAGGATTGGGTATTGAGGAATGAAGAATGAGGATTGAGGATTGAGGATTGAGGATTGAGGATTGAGGATTCAAGATTGAGTATTGAGGATTGAAGACTGACGACTGAGGATTGCGGATTGAGGATGGAGCATTGAGGATTGAAGATTGAGGACTGGGGTTTGAGGATTGAAGATTGAGGATCAAGGATTGAGGATTGGTCATTGAGGATCTGGGATTGGAGATTGATTATTGAGGATTGAAGATTGAGGATTGAGGATTGAGGGTTGTGGTTTGAGGACGAGGACTGAGGGTTGAGTATTGATGTTTGAGGCCTGAGGATAGAGGATTGAGGTTTGAGAATTGAGCATTGAGGATTGAGGATTGAGGATTGAGGATTGAGGATTGAGTATTGAGGATTGAAGATTGAGGATTGAGGATTGAGGATTGAGGATTGAGGATTGAGGACTGAGGATTGAGGATTGAGGATTGAGGACTGAGGATTGACGATTGAGTATTGAAGATTGAGGATTGATGACTGAGGATTGAGGATTGAGGATCGAGGATTGAGTATTGAGGATTCAAGATTGAGGTTTGAGGATTGAGGATTGAGGATGGAGGATGAGGGCTGAGGTTTGAGGATTGAGGTTTGAGTATTGAATCCCGAGAATTCAGGATATTCTATTGAGTATTGAGAATTGAGGATTGATAGTTGAGTATTCAGGATTGAGGATTGAGGATTGAGGTTTGAGTATTGAAGATTGAGGTTTGACGATTGAGGATTGAGGATTGAGGATTGAGGATTGAGGATTTAGGATTGAGTATTGAAGATTGAGGATTGATGATTGAGGATTGAGGATTGAGGATTGAGGATTGTGGATTGAAGATAGAGGATTGGGGACTGCGTGTTGAGGGTTGAGTAAAGAGAATTGATGTTTGTGGCTAGAGATTTGAAGATTGCAGGTTGAGCATTGAGTATTGAAACCTGTGTATTGAGGATATTCTATTGAGGATTGAGGATTGACAACTGATTATTAAGGACTGAGGGCTGAAGATTGAGGATTCAGGGTTGAGGTTTGAGGACTGAGGATTGAGGACTGAGGATTGAGGATTGAGGATTGAGGATTGAGCATTGAAGGTTGAGGATTGGGTATTGAGGATTGAACATTGAGGTCTGAGGATTGAGGATGGAGGATTGAAGATTGAGTATTGATGATTGAAGATTGAGGATTGAGGATTGACGGTTGAGGATTGAGGATTGAAGATTCAGGATTGAGGATTGAGTATTGCGGATTGAGGATTGAGGATTGAAGATTGAATATTGATGAATGAATATTCAGGATTGAGGATAGAGTGTTGTGTATTGAGGACGAGGACTGAGGGTTGAATATTGATGTTTGAGGTCTGAGGGTTGAGGATTGAGGATTGAGAATTGAGGATTGATGATTGAGGATTGAAGATTGAGGATTGGGTATTGAGTATTCAAGAATGAGGATTGAGGATAGATTATTAAGGATTGAGGATTGCAGATTGAGTATTGTGGATTGAAGGTTGAGGATTGAGGATTGAGGATTGAAGATTGAGGACTGAGGTTTGAGGGTTGAGCAATGAGCATTGATGTTTGCGGATTGAGATTTGAAGGTTGAAGAATGGGGATTGAGTATTGAAAACTGTGAATTGAGGATATTCTATTGAGGATTGAGGATTGACAATTGATTGTTGAGGTCTGAGGGGTGAAGATTGGGGATTCAGGATTGAGGATTCGTGGTTCAGGTTTGAGGACTGATGATTGAGGGTTGAGGATTGAGGATTGAAGATTGAGGATTGAGGTTTGAGGATTGAGGATTGAGGACAGAGGATTGAGGATTGGAAATTGAGTATTAAGGATTGAAGACTGATGATTGAGGATTGAGGATTGAGGATTGAGGATTGAAGAATGTGGATTGAGGATTGAGGATTCAGGATTGAGGATTGATGATTGAATATTGAGGATTGAAGTTTGAGGATTGAGGATTGAGTATTGAAGATTGAGGATTTGGGACTGAGGATTGAAGATTGAGGATTGATGATTGAGGATTGAGGATTGAGCATTGAGGATTGAAGATTGAGTATTGAGCGTTGAAGATTGAGGATTGAGGATTGAGGATTGAGGATTGAGCATTAAAGATTGAGGATTGAGGATTGAGGATTGAGGATTGAGGATTGTGGATTGAAGATTGAATATTGATGATTGAAGATTGAGGATTGAGGATTGTGGGTTGTGGATTGAGGACGAGGACTGAGGGTTGAATATTGATGTTTGAGGTCTGAGGATTGAGGATTGAGGATTGAGAATTGAGGATTGAGGATTGAGGATTGAAGATTGAGGATTGGGTATTGAGGATTGAAGAGTGGGGATTGAGGATTGAGGATTGAGGATTGAGTATAGCAGATTGAGTCTTGAGGATTGAAGATTGAGGATTGAGGTTTGAGGATTGAGGAATGAGGACTGAGGATTGAGGATTGAAAATTGAGTATTGAGGATTGAAGACTGACGATTGATGATTGAGGATTGAGGATTGAGGATTGAGGATTCAGGATTGAGAATGGAAGATTGAATATTCAGGATTGTAGATTGAGGATTGAGGATTGAGTATTGAAGATTGAGGATTTGGGACTGAGGATTGAAGATTGAGGATTGATGATTGAAGATTGAGGATTGAGGATTGAGGATTGAGGGTTGAGGATTGAAGGTTGAGGAATGGGTATTGAGGATTGAAGAAAGAGGATTGAGGTTTGAGGATTGAGGATTGAAGATTTAGGATTGGGTATTGAGGATTCAACATTGACGATTGAGGATTGAGGGTTGAAGATTGAGGATTGGGTGTTGAGGATAGAAGAATGAGGATAGAGGATTGAGGATTAAAGATTGAGGATTGAGGATTGACGATTGAGGATTGAGGATTGGGTTTGAAGATTGAATATTGATGATTGAAGATTGAAGATTGAGGATTGAGGGTTGTGGATTGAGGACGAGGACTGAGGGTTGAATATTGATGTTTGAGGTCTGAGGATTGAGGATTGGGGATTGAGAATTGTGGATTAAGGATTGAACATTGAGGACTGTGTGTTGAGGGTTGAGTGATGAGAATTGATGTTTGTGGATAGAGGTTTGAAGATTGCAGATTGAGTATTGAGTATTGAAAACTGTGAATTGAGGATATTCTATTGGGGATTGAGGATTGAAAACTGCTTGTTAAGGACTGAGGGCAGAAGATTGAGGATGCAGGATTGAGGATTCAGAATTGAGGTTTGAGGACTGAGGACTGAGGATTGAGGATTGAGGATTGAGGATTGAGGATTGAGGATTGAGGATTGAGGATTGAGGATTGAAGATTGAGGATTGGGTATTGAGGATTGAATGTTGACGGTTGAGGATTGACGATTGAGGATTGAGGATTGAGGATTGAGGATTGAGGATTGAAGATTGAGTATTGAGGATTGACGATTGATGATTGTGGATTGAGGATTGCGGATTGGTGATTAAAGATTGAGGATTGAGGACCGAGTATTGAGGATTGAAGGTTGAGTATTGAGGGTTGAAGATTGAGGATTGAGGATTGAGTATTGAAGGTTGAGAATTTGGGACTGAGGTTTGAGGACTGAGGACTGAGGATTGAGGATTGAGAGTTGAGGATTGAGGATTGAGGATTGAAGATTGAGGATTAGGTATTGAGGATTGGAGAATGAGGATTGGGTATTGAGGATTGAAGAATGAGGATTGAGGATCGAGGATTGAGAATTGAGGATTGAGGATTGGGGATTGAGGATTGAGGATTGAGGATTGAGTATTGAGGATTGAGGATTGAGTATTGAGCATTGAAGATTGAGGATTGGGGATTAAGAATTGAGGATTGAGGATTGAGGACTGAGGATTGAGGATTGAGGATTGAGCATTGAGGATTGAAGATTGAGGACAGTGGATTGAGGACTGAAGATTGAGGATTAAGGACTGAGGATTGGGGATTGAGTATCTAGGATTGGAGATTGATTATTGAGGATGGAAGATTGGGGATTGAGGACTGAGGATTGAGAATTGAGAATTGAGGATGAAGACTGAGGATTGAGGATTGAGGTTTGAGGAACGAGGATTGAGGATTGAGGATTGAGGACTTAGGATTGACGATTGAGTATTGAAGATTGAGGATTGATGACTGAGGATTGAGGATTGAGGATTGAGGATTGAGGATTGAGGATTGAAGATTGAGTATTGAGGATTGAATGTTGTGGATTGAGGATTGAGGATTGAGGATTGAGGATGAGGGCTGAGGGTTGAGGGTTGAGGTTTGAGTATTGAATCCTGAGAATTCGGTATATTCTATTGAGTATTGAGAATTGAGGATTGAGTATTGAGGATTGAGGATTGAGGATTACAGGTTGAGTATTGAGGATTGAAGATTGAGGATTGAGGATTGAGGATTGAGGATTGAGGATTAGGTCTGAGGGTTGACGGTTGAGGTTCGAGGACTGAGGACTGAGGATTGAGGATTGAGGATCGAGGATTGAGAATTGAGGATTGAGGATTGAGGATTGAGGATTGAAGGTTGAGGATTGGGTATTGAGGACTGAGGACTGAGGATTGAGGATTGAGGATTGAGGATCGAAGATTGAGGATTGGGTATTGAGGATTGAGGATTGAAGATTGAGGATTAAGGATTGAGGATTGGGGATTGATGATGTAGGGTTGGAGATTGATCATTGAGGATTGAAGATTGAGGATTGAGGATGGAGGATGAGGGCTGAGGTTTGAGGATTGAGGTTTGAGTATTGAATCCCGAGAATTCAGGATATTCTATTGAGTATTGAGAATTGAGGATTGATAGTTGAGTATTCAGGATTGAGGATTGAGGATTGAGGTTTGAGTATTGAAGATTGAGGTTTGACGATTGAGGATTGAGGATTGAGGATTGAGGATTGAGGATTTATGATTGAGTATTGAAGATTGAGGATTGATGATTGAGGATTGAGGATTGAGGATTGAGGATTGAGGATTGAGGATTGAGGATTGAGGATTGAAGATAGAGGATTGGGGACTGCGTGTTGAGGGTTGAGTAAAAAGAATTGATGTTTGTGGCTAGAGATTTGAAGATTGCAGGTTGAGCATTGAGTATTGAAACCTGTGTATTGAGGATATTCTATTGAGGATTGAGGATTGACAACTGATTGTTAAGGACTGAGGGCTGAAGATTGAGGATTCAGGGTTGAGGTTTGAGGACTGAGGATTGAGGATTGAGGATTGAGGATTGAGGACTGAGGATTGAGCATTGAAGATTGAGGATTGGGAATTGAGGATTGAACATTCAGGTCTGAGGATTGAGGATTGAGGATTGAAGATTGAGTATTGAGGATTGAAGATTGAGGATTGAGGATTGACGATTGAGGATTGAGGATTGAAGATTCAGGATTGAGGATTGAGTATTGAGGATTGAGGATTGAGGATTGAAGATTGAATATTGATGAATGAATATTGAGGATTGAGGATTGAGGGTTGTGGATTGAGGACGAGGACTGAGGGTTGAATATTGATGTTTGAGGTCTGAGGATTGAGGATTGAGGATTGAGAATTGAGGATTGAGGATTGAGGATTGAAGATTGAGGATTGGGTATTGAGTATTCAAGAATGAGGTTTGAGGATTGATTATTAAGGATTGAGGATTGCAGATTGAGTATTGTGGATTGAAGATTGAGGATTGAGGATAGAGGATTGAGGATTGAGGATTGAGGATTGAGGATTGAGGATTGAGTATTGAGGATTGAAGATTGAGGGTTGAGGATTGAGGATTGAGGATTGAGGATTGAAGATTGAGGATTGGAGATTGAGGGTCGACGATTGAGGATTGAGTATTGATGATTCAGAATTGAAGATTGAGGATTGAAGATCGAGTATTGAGGATTCAAGATTGAGGATTGAGGATTGAGGATTGAAGATTGAGGACTGAGGGTTGAGGGTTGAGCGATGAGCATTGATGTTTGCGGATTGAGATTTGAAGGTTGAAGAATGGGGATTGAGTATTGAAAACTGTGAATTGAGGATATTCTATTGAGGATTGAGGATTGACAATTGATTGTTGAGGTCTGAGGGCTGAAGACTGAGGATTCAGGATTGAGGATTCGGGGTTGAGGTTTGAGGACTGATGATTGAGTGCTGAGGATTGAGGATTGAGAATTGACGCTTGAGGATTGAGGATTGAAGATGGAGGATTGAAGAGAGTGGACTGAGTGTTGAGGATTGAGTGTTGAGAATTTATGTTTGAGGATTGAGATTTGATTATCGAATATTGTGGATTGAGTATTGAACCATGGGAATTCAGGATATTCTATTGAGTATTGAGAATTGAGGTTTGATGGTTGAGTATTGAGGACTGATGGTTGAGGGTTGTCTGTTGAGTATTGAGGATTGAGGATTGAGGATTGAGGATTGAGAATTGAGGATTGAAGATTGAGTATTGATGATCGAAGATTGAGGATTGAGGATTGAGGTTTGAGGATTGAGGACGAGGACTGACGGCTGAGGATTGAGGTTTGAGGATTGAAGATTGATGATTGAGGACTGAGGAATGAGGATTGAGGGTTGAGCATTGAGGATTGAGGATTCAGGATGGGGGCTGAGGGTTGAGGATTGAGGTTTGAGGACTGAGGACTGAGGATTGAGGATTGAGAATTGAGGATTGAGGATTGAGGGTTGAAGATTGAGGATTGGGTATTGAGGAATGAAGAATGAGGATTGAGGATTGAGGATTGAGGATTGAGGATTCAAGATTGAGTATTGAGGATTGAAGACTGACGACTGAGGATTGCGGATTGAGGATGGAGCATTGAGGATTGAAGATTGAGGACTGGGGTTTGAGGATTGAAGATTGAGGATCAAGGATTGAGGATTGGTCATTGAGGATCTAGGATTGGAGATTGATTATTGAGGATTGAAGATTGAGGATTGAGGATTGAGGGTTGTGGTTTGAGGACGAGGACTGAGGGTTGAGTATTGATGTTTGAGGTCTGAGGACAGAGGATTGAGGTTTGAGAATTGAGCATTGAGGATTGAGGATTGAGGATTGAGGATTGAGGATTGAGTATTGAGGATTGAAGATTGAGGATTGAGGATTGAGGATTGAGGATTGAGGATTGAGGACTGAGGATTGAGGATTGAGGATTGAAGATTGAATATTGATGAATGAATATTGAGGATTGAGGATTGAGGGTTGTGGATTGAGGACGAGGACTGAGGGTTGAATATTGATGTTTGAGGTCTGAGGATTGAGGATTGAGGATTGAGAATTGAGGATTGAGGATTGAGGATTGAAGATTGAGGATTGGGTATTGAGTATTCAAGAATGAGGTTTGAGGATTGATTATTAAGGATTGAGGATTGCAGATTGAGTATTGTGGATTGAAGATTGAGGATTGAGGATAGAGGATTGAGGATTGAGGATTGAGGATTGAGGATTGAGGATTGAGTATTGAGGATTGAAGATTGAGGGTTGAGGATTGAGGATTGAGGATTGAGGATTGAAGATTGAGGATTGGAGATTGAGGGTCGACGATTGAGGATTGAGTATTGATGATTCAGAATTGAAGATTGAGGATTGAAGATCGAGTATTGAGGATTCAAGATTGAGGATTGAGGATTGAGGATTGAAGATTGAGGACTGAGGGTTGAGGGTTGAGCGATGAGCATTGATGTTTGCGGATTGAGATTTGAAGGTTGAAGAATGGGGATTGAGTATTGAAAACTGTGAATTGAGGATATTCTATTGAGGATTGAGGATTGACAATTGATTGTTGAGGTCTGAGGGCTGAAGACTGAGGATTCAGGATTGAGGATTCGGGGTTGAGGTTTGAGGACTGATGATTGAGTGCTGAGGATTGAGGATTGAGAATTGACGCTTGAGGATTGAGGATTGAAGATGGAGGATTGAAGAGAGTGGACTGAGTGTTGAGGATTGAGTGTTGAGAATTTATGTTTGAGGATTGAGATTTGATTATCGAATATTGTGGATTGAGTATTGAACCATGGGAATTCAGGATATTCTATTGAGTATTGAGAATTGAGGTTTGATGGTTGAGTATTGAGGACTGATGGTTGAGGGTTGTCTGTTGAGTATTGAGGATTGAGGATTGAGGATTGAGGATTGAGAATTGAGGATTGAAGATTGAGTATTGATGATCGAAGATTGAGGATTGAGGATTGAGGTTTGAGGATTGAGGACGAGGACTGACGGCTGAGGATTGAGGTTTGAGGATTGAAGATTGATGATTGAGGACTGAGGAATGAGGATTGAGGGTTGAGCATTGAGGATTGAGGATTCAGGATGGGGGCTGAGGGTTGAGGATTGAGGTTTGAGGACTGAGGACTGAGGATTGAGGATTGAGAATTGAGGATTGAGGATTGAGGGTTGAAGATTGAGGATTGGGTATTGAGGAATGAAGAATGAGGATTGAGGATTGAGGATTGAGGATTGAGGATTCAAGATTGAGTATTGAGGATTGAAGACTGACGACTGAGGATTGCGGATTGAGGATGGAGCATTGAGGATTGAAGATTGAGGACTGGGGTTTGAGGATTGAAGATTGAGGATCAAGGATTGAGGATTGGTCATTGAGGATCTAGGATTGGAGATTGATTATTGAGGATTGAAGATTGAGGATTGAGGATTGAGGGTTGTGGTTTGAGGACGAGGACTGAGGGTTGAGTATTGATGTTTGAGGTCTGAGGACAGAGGATTGAGGTTTGAGAATTGAGCATTGAGGATTGAGGATTGAGGATTGAGGATTGAGGATTGAGTATTGAGGATTGAAGATTGAGGATTGAGGATTGAGGATTGAGGATTGAGGATTGAGGACTGAGGATTGAGGATTGAGGATTGAGGACTGAGGATTGACGATTGAGTATTGAAGATTGAGGATTGATGACTGAGGATTGAGGATTGAGGATCGAGGATTGAGTATTGAGGATTCAAGATTGAGGTTTGAGGATTGAGGATTGAGGATGGAGGATGAGGGCTGAGGTTTGAGGATTGAGGTTTGAGTATTGAATCCCGAGAATTCAGGATATTCTATTGAGTATTGAGAATTGAGGATTGATAGTTGAGTATTCAGGATTGAGGATTGAGGATTGAGTATTGAGGATTGAAGATTGAGGATTGAGGATTGAGGATTGAGGATTGAGGATTGAGGATTGTGGATTGAAGATAGAGGATTGGGGACTGCGTGTTGAGGGTTGAGTAAAGAGAATTGCTGTTTGTGGCTAGAGATTTGAAGATTGCAGGTTGAGCATTGAGTATTGAAACCTGTGTATTGAGGATATTCTATTGAGGATTGAGGATTGACAACTGATTATTAAGGACTGAGGGCTGAAGATTGAGGATTCAGGGTTGAGGTTTGAGGACTGAGGATTGAGGACTGAGGATTGAGGATTGAGGATTGAGGATTGAGCATTGAAGATTGAGGATTGGGTATTGAGGATTGAACATTGAGGTCTGAGGATTGAGGATTGAGGATTGAAGATTGAGTATTGAGGATTGAAGATTGAGGATTGAGGATTGACGGTTGAGGATTGAGGATTGAAGATTCAGGATTGAGGATTGAGTATTGCGGATTGAGGATTGAGGATTGAAGATTGAATATTGATGAATGAATATTCAGGATTGAGGATAGAGTGTTGTGGATTGAGGACGAGGACTGAGGGTTGAATATTGATGTTTGAGGTCTGAGGGTTGAGGATTGAGGATTGAGAATTGAGGATTGATGATTGAGGATTGAAGATTGAGGATTGGGTATTGAGTATTCAAGAATGAGGATTGAGGATAGATTATTAAGGATTGAGGATTGCAGATTGAGTATTGTGGATTGAAGGTTGAGGATTGAGGATTGAGGATTGAAGATTGAGGACTGAGGTTTGAGGGTTGAGCAATGAGCATTGATGTTTGCGGATTGAGATTTGAAGGTTGAAGAATGGGGATTGAGTATTGAAAACTGTGAATTGAGGATATTCTATTGAGGATTGAGGATTGACAATTGATTGTTGAGGTCTGAGGGGTGAAGATTGGGGATTCAGGATTGAGGATTCGGTGTTCAGGTTTGAGGACTGATGATTGAGGGTTGAGGATTGAGGATTGAAGATTGAGGATTGAGGTTTGAGGATTGAGGATTGAGGACAGAGGATTGAGGATTGGAAATTGAGTATTGAGGATTGAAGACTGATGATTGAGGATTGAGGATTGAGGATTGAGGATTGAAGAATGTGGATTGAGGATTGAGGATTCAGGATTGAGGATTGATGATTGAATATTGAGGATTGAAGTTTGAGGATTGAGGATTGAGTATTGAAGATTGAGGATTTGGGACTGAGGATTGAAGATTGAGGATTGATGATTGAGGATTGAGGATTGAGCATTGAGGATTGAAGATTGAGTATTGAGCGTTGAAGATTGAGGATTGAGGATTGAGGATTGAGGATTGAGCATTAAAGATTGAGGATTGAGGATTGAGGATTGAGGATTGAGGATTGTGGATTGAAGATTGAATATTGATGATTGAAGATTGAGGATTGAGGATTGTGGGTTGTGGATTGAGGACGAGGACTGAGGGTTGAATATTGATGTTTGAGGTCTGAGGATTGACGATTGAGGATTGAGAATTGAGGATTGAGGATTGAGGATTGAAGATTGAGGATTGGGTATTGAGGATTGAAGAGTGGGGATTGAGGATTAAGGATTGAGGATTGAATATAGCAGATTGAGTCTTGAGGATTGAAGATTGAGGATTGAGGTTTGAGGATTGAGGAATGAGGACTGAGGATTGAGGATTGAAAATTGAGTATTGAGGATTGAAGACTGACGATTGATGATTGAGGATTGAGGATTGAGGATTGAGGATTCAGGATTGAGAATGGAAGATTGAATATTCAGGATTGTAGATTGAGGATTGAGGATTGAGTATTGAAGATTGAGGATTTGGGACTGAGGATTGAAGATTGAGGATTGATGATTGAAGATTGAGGATTGAGGATTGAGGATTGAGGATTGAGGATTGAAGGTTGAGGAATGGGTATTGAGGATTGAAGAAAGAGGATTGAGGTTTGAGGATTGAGGATTGAAGATTTAGGATTTGGTATTGAGGATTCAACATTGACGATTGAGGATTGAGGGTTGAAGATTGAGGATTGGGTGTTGAGGATAGAAGAATGAGGACAGAGGATTGAGGATTGAGTATTGAGGATTGAAGATTGAGTATTGAGGATTGAAGATTGAGGATTGAGGATTGAGGATTGAGGATAGAGGATTGAGGATTGAGGATTGAGGATTGAAGATTGAGTATTGAGTGTTGGAGGTTGAGGATTGAGGATTGAGGATTGAGGATTGAGCATTAAAGATTGAGGATTGAGGATTGAGGATTGAGGATTAAGGGTTGAGGATTGAAGATTGAATATTGATGAATGAAGATTGAGGATTGAGGTTTGAGGGTTGTGGATTGAGGACGAGGACTGAGGGTAGAATATTGATGTTTGAGGTCTGTGGATTGAGGATTGAGGATTGAGAATTGAGGATTGAGGATTGAGGATTGAAGATTGAGGATTGGGTATTGAGGATTGGAGCATGAGGATTGAGGATTGAGGGTTGAGGATAGAAGATTGCAGATTGAGTATTGAGGATTGAAGACTGAGGATTGAGGGTTGAGGATCGAGGATTGAGGGTTGTGGATTGAGGACGAGGACTGAGGGTTGAGTATTGATGTTTGAGGTCTGAGGATTGAGGATTGAGGATTGAGAATTGAGGATTGAGGATTGAGGATTGAGGATTGAGGATTGAGGATTAAAGATTGAGGATTGAGGATTGACGATTGAGGATTGAGAATTGAGGTTTGAAGATTGAATATTGATGATTGAAGATTGAAGATTGAGGATTGAGGGTTGTGGATTGAGGACGAGGACTGAGGGTTGAATATTGATGTTTGAGGTCTGAGGATTGAGGATTGAGGATTGAGAATTGTGGATTAAGGATTGAACATTGAGGACTGTGTGTTGAGGGTTGAGTGATGAGAATTGATGTTTGTGGATAGAGGTTTGAAGATTGCAGATTGAGTATTGAGTATTGAAAACTGTGAATTGAGGATATTCTATTGGGGATTGAGGATTGAAAACTGCTTGTTAAGGACTGAGGGCAGAAGATATTGGATGCAGGATTGAGGATTCAGAATTGAGGTTTGAGGTCTGAGGACTGAGGATTGAGGATTGAGGATTGAGGATTGAGGATTGAGGATTGAGGATTGAAGATTGAGGATTGGGTATTGAGGATTGAAGAGTGGGGATTGAGGATTGAGGATTGAGGATTGAATATAGCAGATTGAGTCTTGAGGATTGAAGATTGAGGATTGAGGTTTGAGGATTGAGGAATGAGGACTGAGGATTGAGGATTGAAAATTGAGTATTGAGGATTGAAGACTGACGATTGATGATTGAGGATTGAGGATTGAGGATTGAGGATTCAGGATTGAGAATGGAAGATTGAATATTCAGGATTGTAGATTGAGGATTGAGGATTGAGTATTGAAGATTGAGGATTTGGGACTGAGGATTGAAGATTGAGGATTGATGATTGAAGATTGAGGATTGAGGATTGAGGATTGAGGGTTGAGGATTGAAGGTTGAGGAATGGGTATTGAGGATTGAAGAAAGAGGATTGAGGTTTGAGGATTGAGGATTGAAGATTTAGGATTGGGTATTGAGGATTCAACATTGACGATTGAGGATTGAGGGTTGAAGATTGAGGATTGGGTGTTGAGGATAGAAGAATGAGCATAGAGGATTGAGGATTAAAGATTGAGGATTGAGGATTGACGATTGAGGATTGAGGATTGGGTTTGAAGATTGAATATTGATGATTGAAGATTGAAGATTGAGGATTGAGGGTTGTGGATTGAGGACGAGGACTGAGGGTTGAATATTGATGTTTGAGGTCTGAGGATTGAGGATTGGGGATTGAGAATTGTGGATTAAGGATTGAACATTGAGGACTGTGTGTTGAGGGTTGAGTGATGAGAATTGATGTTTGTGGATAGAGGTTTGAAGATTGCAGATTGAGTATTGAGTATTGAAAACTGTGAATTGAGGATATTCTATTGGGGATTGAGGATTGAAAACTGCTTGTTAAGGACTGAGGGCAGAAGATTGAGGATGCAGGATTGAGGATTCAGAATTGAGGTTTGAGGACTGAGGACTGAGGATTGAGGATTGAGGATTGAGGATTGAGGATTGAGGATTGAGGATTGAGGATTGAGGATTGAGGATTGAAGATTGAGGATTGGGTATTGAGGATTGAATGTTGACGGTTGAGGATTGACGATTGAGGATTGAGGATTGAGGATTGAGGATTGAGGATTGAAGATTGAGTATTGAGGATTGACGATTGATGATTGTGGATTGAGGATTGCGGATTGGTGATTAAAGATTGAGGATTGAGGACCGAGTATTGAGGATTGAAGGTTGAGTATTGAGGGTTGAAGATTGAGGATTGAGGATTGAGTATTGAAGGTTGAGAATTTGGGACTGAGGTTTGAGGACTGAGGACTGAGGATTGAGGATTGAGAGTTGAGGATTGAGGATTGAGGATTGAAGATTGAGGATTAGGTATTGAGGATTGGAGAATGAGGATTGGGTATTGAGGATTGAAGAATGAGGATTGAGGATCGAGGATTGAGAATTGAGGATTGAGGATTGGGGATTGAGGATTGAGGATTGAGGATTGAGTATTGAGGATTGAGGATTGAGTATTGAGCATTGAAGATTGAGGATTGGGGATTAAGAATTGAGGATTGAGGATTGAGGACTGAGGATTGAGGATTGAGGATTGAGCATTGAGGATTGAAGATTGAGGACAGTGGATTGAGGACTGAAGATTGAGGATTAAGGACTGAGGATTGGGGATTGAGTATCTAGGATTGGAGATTGATTATTGAGGATGGAAGATTGGGGATTGAGGACTGAGGATTGAGAATTGAGAATTGAGGATGAAGACTGAGGATTGAGGATTGAGGTTTGAGGAACGAGGATTGAGGATTGAGGATTGAGGACTTAGGATTGACGATTGAGTATTGAAGATTGAGGATTGATGACTGAGGATTGAGGATTGAGGATTGAGGATTGAGGATTGAGGATTGAAGATTGAGTATTGAGGATTGAATGTTGTGGATTGAGGATTGAGGATTGAGGATTGAGGATGAGGGCTGAGGGTTGAGGGTTGAGGTTTGAGTATTGAATCCTGAGAATTCGGTATATTCTATTGAGTATTGAGAATTGAGGATTGAGTATTGAGGATTGAGGATTGAGGATTACAGGTTGAGTATTGAGGATTGAAGATTGAGGATTGAGGATTGAGGATTGAGGATTGAGGATTAGGTCTGAGGGTTGACGGTTGAGGTTCGAGGACTGAGGACTGAGGATTGAGGATTGAGGATCGAGGATTGAGAATTGAGGATTGAGGATTGAGGATTGAGGATTGAAGGTTGAGGATTGGGTATTGAGGACTGAGGACTGAGGATTGAGGATTGAGGATTGAGGATCGAAGATTGAGGATTGGGTATTGAGGATTGAGGATTGAAGATTGAGGATTAAGGATTGAGGATTGGGGATTGATGATGTAGGGTTGGAGATTGATCATTGAGGATTGAAGATTGAGGATTGAGGATGGAGGATGAGGGCTGAGGTTTGAGGATTGAGGTTTGAGTATTGAATCCCGAGAATTCAGGATATTCTATTGAGTATTGAGAATTGAGGATTGATAGTTGAGTATTCAGGATTGACGATTGAGGATTGAGGTTTGAGTATTGAAGATTGAGGTTTGACGATTGAGGATTGAGGATTGAGGATTGAGGATTGAGGATTTATGATTGAGTATTGAAGATTGAGGATTGATGATTGAGGATTGAGGATTGAGGATTGAGGATTGAGGATTGAGGATTGAGGATTGAGGATTGAAGATAGAGGATTGGGGACTGCGTGTTGAGGGTTGAGTAAAAAGAATTGATGTTTGTGGCTAGAGATTTGAAGATTGCAGGTTGAGCATTGAGTATTGAAACCTGTGTATTGAGGATATTCTATTGAGGATTGAGGATTGACAACTGATTGTTAAGGACTGAGGGCTGAAGATTGAGGATTCAGGGTTGAGGTTTGAGGACTGAGGATTGAGGATTGAGGATTGAGGATTGAGGACTGAGGATTGAGCATTGAAGATTGAGGATTGGGAATTGAGGATTGAACATTCAGGTCTGAGGATTGAGGATTGAGGATTGAAGATTGAGTATTGAGGATTGAAGATTGAGGATTGAGGATTGACGATTGAGGATTGAGGATTGAAGATTCAGGATTGAGGATTGAGTATTGAGGATTGAGGATTGAGGATTGAAGATTGAATATTGATGAATGAATATTGAGGATTGAGGATTGAGGGTTGTGGATTGAGGACGAGGACTGAGGGTTGAATATTGATGTTTGAGGTCTGAGGATTGAGGATTGAGGATTGAGAATTGAGGATTGAGGATTGAGGATTGAAGATTGAGGATTGGGTATTGAGTATTCAAGAATGAGGTTTGAGGATTGATTATTAAGGATTGAGGATTGCAGATTGAGTATTGTGGATTGAAGATTGAGGATTGAGGATAGAGGATTGAGGATTGAGGATTGAGGATTGAGGATTGAGGATTGAGTATTGAGGATTGAAGATTGAGGGTTGAGGATTGAGGATTGAGGATTGAGGATTGAAGATTGAGGATTCGAGATTGAGGGTCGACGATTGAGGATTGAGTATTGATGATTCAGAATTGATGATTGAGGATTGAAGATCGAGTATTGAGGATTCAAGATTGAGGATTGAGGATTGAGGATTGAAGATTGAGGACTGAGGGTTGAGGGTTGAGCGATGAGCATTGATGTTTGCGGATTGAGATTTGAAGGTTGAAGAATGGGGATTGAGTATTGAAAACTGTGAATTGAGGATATTCTATTGAGGATTGAGGATTGACAATTGATTGTTGAGGTCTGAGGGCTGAAGACTGAGGATTCAGGATTGAGGATTCGGGGTTGAGGTTTGAGGACTGATGATTGAGTGCTGAGGATTGAGGATTGAGAATTGACGCTTGAGGATTGAGGATTGAAGATGGAGGATTGAAGAGAGTGGACTGAGTGTTGAGGATTGAGTGTTGAGAATTTATGTTTGAGGATTGAGATTTGATTATCGAATATTGTGGATTGAGTATTGAACCATGGGAATTCAGGATATTCTATTGAGTATTGAGAATTGAGGTTTGATGGTTGAGTATTGAGGACTGATGGTTGAGGGTTGTCTGTTGAGTATTGAGGATTGAGGATTGAGGATTGAGGATTGAGAATTGAGGATTGAAGATTGAGTATTGATGATCGAAGATTGAGGATTGAGGATTGAGGTTTGAGGATTGAGGACGAGGACTGACGGCTGAGGATTGAGGTTTGAGGATTGAAGATTGATGATTGAGGACTGAGGAATGAGGATTGAGGGTTGAGCATTGAGGATTGAGGATTCAGGATGGGGGCTGAGGGTTGAGGATTGAGGTTTGAGGACTGAGGACTGAGGATTGAGGATTGAGAATTGAGGATTGAGGATTGAGGGTTGAAGATTGAGGATTGGGTATTGAGGAATGAAGAATGAGGATTGAGGATTGAGGATTCAAGATTGAGTATTGAGGATTGAAGACTGACGACTGAGGATTGCGGATTGAGGATGGAGCATTGAGGATTGAAGATTGAGGACTGGGGTTTGAGGATTGAAGATTGAGGATCAAGGATTGAGGATTGGTCATTGAGGATCTAGGATTGGAGATTGATTATTGAGGATTGAAGATTGAGGATTGAGGATTGAGGGTTGTGGTTTGAGGACGAGGACTGAGGGTTGAGTATTGATGTTTGAGGTCTGAGGACAGAGGATTGAGGTTTGAGAATTGAGCATTGAGGATTGAGGATTGAGGATTGAGGATTGAGGATTGAGTATTGAGGATTGAAGATTGAGGATTGAGGATTGAGGATTGAGGATTGAGGATTGAGGACTGAGGATTGAGGATTGAGGATTGAGGACTGAGGATTGACGATTGAGTATTGAAGATTGAGGATTGATGACTGAGGATTGAGGATTGAGGATCGAGGATTGAGTATTGAGGATTCAAGATTGAGGTTTGAGGATTGAGGATTGAGGATGGAGGATGAGGGCTGAGGTTTGAGGATTGAGGTTTGAGTATTGAATCCCGAGAATTCAGGATATTCTATTGAGTATTGAGAATTGAGGATTGATAGTTGAGTATTCAGGATTGAGGATTGAGGATTGAGGTTTGAGTATTGAAGATTGAGGTTTGACGATTGAGGATTGAGGATTGAGGATTGAGGATTGAGGATTTAGGATTGAGTATTGAAGATTGAGGATTGATGATTGAGGATTGAGGATTGAGGATTGAGGATTGTGGATTGAAGATAGAGGATTGGGGACTGCGTGTTGAGGGTTGAGTAAAGAGAATTGCTGTTTGTGGCTAGAGATTTGAAGATTGCAGGTTGAGCATTGAGTATTGAAACCTGTGTATTGAGGATATTCTATTGAGGATTGAGGATTGACAACTGATTATTAAGGACTGAGGGCTGAAGATTGAGGATTCAGGGTTGAGGTTTGAGGACTGAGGATTGAGGACTGAGGATTGAGGATTGAGGATTGAGGATTGAGCATTGAAGATTGAGGATAGGGTATTGAGGATTGAACATTGAGGTCTGAGGATTGAGGATTGAGGATTGAAGATTGAGTATTGAGGATTGAAGATTGAGGATTGAGGATTGACGGTTGAGGATTGAGGATTGAAGATTCAGGATTGAGGATTGAGTATTGCGGATTGAGGATTGAGGATTGAAGATTGAATATTGATGAATGAATATTCAGGATTGAGGATAGAGTGTTGTGGATTGAGGACGAGGACTGAGGGTTGAATATTGATGTTTGAGGTCTGAGGGTTGAGGATTGAGGATTGAGAATTGAGGATTGATGATTGAGGATTGAAGATTGAGGATTGGGTATTGAGTATTCAAGAATGAGGATTGAGGATAGATTATTAAGGATTGAGGATTGCAGATTGAGTATTGTGGATTGAAGGTTGAGGATTGAGGATTGAGGATTGAAGATTGAGGACTGAGGTTTGAGGGTTGAGCAATGAGCATTGATGTTTGCGGATTGAGATTTGAAGGTTGAAGAATGGGGATTGAGTATTGAAAACTGTGAATTGAGGATATTCTATTGAGGATTGAGGATTGACAATTGATTGTTGAGGTCTGAGGGGTGAAGATTGGGGATTCAGGATTGAGGATTCGGGGTTCAGGTTTGAGGACTGATGATTGAGGGTTGAGGATTGAGGATTGAAGATTGAGGATTGAGGTTTGAGGATTGAGGATTGAGGACAGAGGATTGAGGATTGGAAATTGAGTATTGAGGATTGAAGACTGATGATTGAGGATTGAGGATTGAGGATTGAGGATTGAAGAATGTGGATTGAGGATTGAGGATTCAGGATTGAGGATTGATGATTGAATATTGAGGATTGAAGTTTGAGGATTGAGGATTGAGTATTGAAGATTGAGGATTTGGGACTGAGGATTGAAGATTGAGGATTGATGATTGAGGATTGAGGATTGAGCATTGAGGATTGAAGATTGAGTATTGAGCGTTGAAGATTGAGGATTGAGGATTGAGGATTGAGGATTGAGCATTAAAGATTGAGGATTGAGGATTGAGGATTGAGGATTGAGGATTGTGGATTGAAGATTGAATATTGATGATTGAAGATTGAGGATTGAGGATTGTGGGTTGTGGATTGAGGACGAGGACTGAGGGTTGAATATTGATGTTTGAGGTCTGAGGATTGAGGATTGAGGATTGAGAATTGAGGATTGAGGATTGAGGATTGAAGATTGAGGATTGGGTATTGAGGATTGAAGAGTGGGGATTGAGGATTGAGGATTGAGGATTGAATATAGCAGATTGAGTCTTGAGGATTGAAGATTGAGGATTGAGGTTTGAGGATTGAGGAATGAGGACTGAGGATTGAGGATTGAAAATTGAGTATTGAGGATTGAAGACTGACGATTGATGATTGAGGATTGAGGATTGAGGATTGAGGATTCAGGATTGAGAATGGAAGATTGAATATTCAGGATTGTAGATTGAGGATTGAGGATTGAGTATTGAAGATTGAGGATTTGGGACTGAGGATTGAAGATTGAGGATTGATGATTGAAGATTGAGGATTGAGGATTGAGGATTGAGGATTGAGGATTGAAGGTTGAGGAATGGGTATTGAGGATTGAAGAAAGAGGATTGAGGTTTGAGGATTGAGGATTGAAGATTTAGGATTTGGTATTGAGGATTCAACATTGACGATTGAGGATTGAGGGTTGAAGATTGAGGATTGGGTGTTGAGGATAGAAGAATGAGGAGAGAGGATTGAGGATTGAGTATTGAGGATTGAAGATTGAGTATTGAGGATTGAAGATTGAGGATTGAGGATTGAGGATTGAGGATAGAGGATTGAGGATTGAGGATTGAGGATTGAAGATTGAGTATTGAGTGTTGGAGGTTGAGGATTGAGGATTGAGGATTGAGGATTGAGCATTAAAGATTGAGGATTGAGGATTGAGGATTGAGGATTAAGGGTTGAGGATTGAAGATTGAATATTGATGAATGAAGATTGAGGATTGAGGTTTGAGGGTTGTGGATTGAGGACGAGGACTGAGGGTAGAATATTGATGTTTGAGGTCTGTGGATTGAGGATTGAGGATTGAGAATTGAGGATTGAGGATTGAGGATTGAAGATTGAGGATTGGGTATTGAGGATTGAAGCATGAGGATTGAGGATTGAGGGTTGAGGATAGAAGATTGCAGATTGAGTATTGAGGATTGAAGACTGAGGATTGAGGGTTGAGGATCGAGGATTGAGGGTTGTGGATTGAGGACGAGGACTGAGGGTTGAGTATTGATGTTTGAGGTCTGAGGATTGAGGATTGAGGATTGAGAATTGAGGATTGAGGATTGAGGATTGAGGATTGAGGATTGAGGATTAAAGATTGAGGATTGAGGATTGACGATTGAGGATTGAGAATTGAGGTTTGAAGATTGAATATTGATGATTGAAGATTGAAGATTGAGGATTGAGGGTTGTGGATTGAGGACGAGGACTGAGGGTTGAATATTGATGTTTGAGGTCTGAGGATTGAGGATTGAGGATTGAGAATTGTGGATTAAGGATTGAACATTGAGGACTGTGTGTTGAGGGTTGAGTGATGAGAATTGATGTTTGTGGATAGAGGTTTGAAGATTGCAGATTGAGTATTGAGTATTGAAAACTGTGACTTGAGGATATTCTATTGGGGATTGAGGATTGAAAACTGCTTGTTAAGGACTGAGGGCAGAAGATATTGGATGCAGGATTGAGGATTCAGAATTGAGGTTTGAGGTCTGAGGACTGAGGATTGAGGATTGAGGATTGAGGATTGAGGATTGAGGATTGAGGATTGAAGATTGAGGATTGGGTATTGAGGATTGAATGTTGACGGTTGAGGATTGACGATTGAGGATTGAGGATTGAGGATTGAGGATTGAGGATTGAAGATTGAGTATTGAGGATTGACGATTGATGAATGTGGATTGAGGATTGCGGATTGGTGATTGAAGATTGAGGATTGAGGACCGAGTATTGAGGATTGAAGATTGAGTATTGAGGGTTGAAGATTGAGGATTGAGGATTGAGTATTGAAGGTTGAGAATTTGGGACTGAGGTTTGAGGACTGAGGACTGAGGATTGAGGATTGAGAGTTGAGGATTGAGGATTGAGGATTGAAGATTGAGGATTGATGGTTGAGAATTGTGGATTGAGGATTGAGGACTGAGGATTGAGGATTGAGGATTGAGCATTGAGGATTGAAGATTGAGGACAGTGGATTGAGGATTGAAGATTGTGGATTAAGGACTGAGGATTGGGGATTGAGTATATAGGATTGGAGATTGATTATTGAGGATGGAAGATTGGGGATTGAGGACTGAGGATTGAGAATTGAGAATTGAGGATGAAGACTGAGGATTGAGGATTGAGGTTTGAGGAACGAGGATTGAGGATTGAGGATTGAGGACTTAGGATTGACGATTGAGTATTGAAGATTGAGGATTGATGACTGAGGATTGAGGATTGAGGATTGAGGATTGAGGATTGCAGATTGAGTATTGAGGATTGAATGTTGTGGATTGAGGATTGAGGATTGAGGATTGAGAATGAGGGCTGAGGGATGCGGGTTGAGGTTTGAGTATTGAATCCTGAGAATTCAGTATATTCTATTGAGTATTGAGAATTGAGGATTGATGGTTGAGTATTGAGGATTGAGGATTGAGGATTACAGGTTGAGTATTGAGGATTGAAGATTGAGGATTGAGGATTGAGGATTGAGGATTGAGATTAAGGTCTGAGGGTTGAGGGTTGAGGTTCGAGGACTGAGGACTGAGGATTGAGGATTGAGGATCGAGGATTGAGAATTGAGGATTGAGGATTGAGGATTGAGTATTGAAGATTGAGGATTGGGTATTGAGGACTGAGGACTGAGGATTGAGGATTGAGGATTGAGGATTGAAGATTGAGGATTGGGTATTGAGGATTGAGGATTGAAGATTGAGGATTAAGGATTGAGGATTGGGGATTGATGATGTAGGGTTGGAGATTGATCATTGAGGATTGAAGATTGAGGATTGAGGATGGAGGATGAGGGCTGAGGTTTGAGGATTGAGGTTTGAGTATTGAATCCCGAGAATTCAGGATATTCTATTGAGTATTGAGAATTGAGGATTGATGGTTGAGTATTGAGGATTGAGGATTGAGGATTACAGGTTGAGTATTGAGGATTGAAGATTGAGGATTGAGGATTGAGGATTGAGGATTGAGATTAAGGTCTGAGGGTTGAGGGTTGAGGTTCGAGGACTGAGGACTGAGGATTGAGGATTGAGGATCGAGGATTGAGAATTGAGGATTGAGGATTGAGGATTGAGTATTGAAGATTGAGGATTGGGTATTGAGGACTGAGGACTGAGGATTGAGGATTGAGGATTGAGGATTGAAGATTGAGGATTGGGTATTGAGGATTGAGGATTGAAGATTGAGGATTAAGGATTGAGGATTGGGGATTGATGATGTAGGGTTGGAGATTGATCATTGAGGATTGAAGATTGAGGATTGAGGATGGAGGATGAGGGCTGAGGTTTGAGGATTGAGGTTTGAGTATTGAATCCCGAGAATTCAGGATATTCTATTGAGTATTGAGAATTGAGGATTGATAGTTGAGTATTCAGGATTGAGGATTGAGGATTGAGGTTTGAGTATTGAAGATTGAGGTTTGACGATTGAGGATTGAGGATTGAGGATTGAGGTTTGAGGATTTATGATTGAGTATGGAAGATTGAGGATTGATGATTGAGGATTGAGGATTGAGGATTGAGGATTGAGGATTGAGGATTGAGGATTGAAGATTGAGTATTGAGGATTGAAGATTGAGTATTGAGGATTGAAGATTGAGGATTGAGGATTGAGGACTGAGTACTCAGGATTGAGGATTGAGCATTGAGGATTGAAGATTGAGGACTGGGGATTGAGGATTGAAGATTGAGGATTGGGTATTGAGGATTGAACATTGAGGATTGAGGATTGAGGGTTGAGGATTGAGTATTAAGGATTGAATATTGAATATTGATGATTGAAGATTGAGAATTGAGTATTGAAGATTGAGTATTCATGACTGAGGATTGAGGATTGAGGATTGAGGGTTGTGTGTTGATTATTGAAGATTGAGGATTGAAGATTGAGGATTGAGGATTGAGGATTGAGGATTGAAGATTGAGGATTGAAGATAGAGGATTGGGGACTGCGTGTTGAGGGTTGAGTAAAGAGAATAGATGTTTGTGGCTAGAGATTTGAAGATTGCAGGTTGAGCATTGAGTATTGAAACCTGTGTATTGAGGATATTCTATTGAGGATTGAGGATTGACAACTGATTGTTAAGGACTGAGGGCTGAAGATTGAGGATTCAGTGTTGAGGTTTGAGGACTGAGGATTGAGGATTGAGGATTGAGGATTGAGGATTGAGGATTGAGCATTGAAGATTGAGGATTGGGTATTGAGGATTGAACATTCAGGTCTGAGGATTGAGGATTGAGGATTGAAGATTGAGTATTGAGGATTGAAGATTGAGGATTGAGGATTGACGATTGAGGATTGAGGATTGAAGATTCAGGATTGAGGATTGAGTATTGAGGATTGAGGATTGAGGATTGAAGATTGAATATTGATGAATGAATATTGAGGATTGAGGATTGAGGGTTGTGGATTGAGGACGAGGACTGAGGGTTGAATATTGATCTTTGAGGTCTGAGGATTGAGGATTGAGGATTGAGGATTGATGATTGAGGATTGAAGATTGAGTATTGATGATCGAAGATTGAGGATTGAGGGTTGAGGATTGAGGACGAGGACTGACGGCTGAGGATTGAGGTTTGAGCATTGAGTACTCAGGATTGAGGATTGAGCATTGAGGATTGAAGATTGAGGACTGGGGATTGAGTATCGAGGATTGAGGATAGAGGATTGAAGATTGAATATTGATGATTGAAGATTGAGGATTGAGGATTGAGGATTGAGGATTGAGGATTGAAGATTGAGGATTGGGTATTGAGTATTCAAGAATGAAAATTGAGGATTGATTATTAAGGATTGAGGATTGCAGATTGAGTATTGTGGATTGAAGATTGAGGATTGAGGATAGAGGATTGAGGATTGAGGATTGAGGATTGAGGATTGAGGATTGAGTATTGAGGATTGAAGATTGAGGATTGACGATTGAGGATTGAGGATTGAGGATTGAAGATTGAGGATTGGAGATTGAGGGTTGACGATTGAGGATTGAGTATTGATGATTCAGAATTGAGGATTGATGATTGAAGATCGAGTATTGAGGATTCAAGATTGAGGATTGAGGATTGAGGATTGAAGATTGAGGACTGAGGGTTGAGGGTTGAGCGATGAGCATTGATGTTTGCGGATTGAGATTTGAAGGTTGAAGAATGGGGATTGAGTATTGAAAACTGTGAATTGAGGATATTCTATTGAGGATTGAGGATTGACAATTGATTGTTGAGGTCTGAGGGCTGAAGACTGAGGATTCAGGATTGAGGATTCGGGGTTGAGGTTTGAGGACTGATGATTGAGTGTTGAGGATTGAGGATTGAGGATTGACGCTTGAGGATTGAGGATTGAAGATGGAAGATTGAAGAGAGTGGACTGAGTGTTGAGGATTGAGTGTTGAGAATTTATGTTTGAGGATTGAGATTTGATTATCGAATATTGTGGATTGAGTATTGAACCATGGGAATTCAGGATATTCTATTGAGTATTGAGAATTGAGGTTGGATGGTTGAGTATTGAGGACTGATGGTTGAGGGTTGTCTGTTGAGGATTGAGGATTGAGGATTGAGGATTGAGGATTGAGAATTGAGGATTGAAGATTGAGTATTGATGATCGAAGATTGAGGATTGAGGATTGAGGTTTGAGGATTGAGGACGAGGACTGACGGCTGAGGATTGAGGTTTGAGGATTGAGGATTGATGATTGAGGACTGAGGAATGAGGATTGAGGGTTGAGCATTGAGGATTGAGGATTCAGGATGGGGGCTGAGGGTTGAGGATTGAGGTTTGTGGACTGAGGACTGAGGATTGAGGATTGAGAATTGAGGATTGAGGATTGAGGGTTGAAGATTGAGGATTGGGTATTGAGGAATGAAGAATGAGGATTGAGGATTGAGGATTGAGGATTGAGGATTCAAGATTGAGTATTGAGGATTGAAGTCTGACGACTGAGGATTGAGGATTGAGGATGGAGCATTGAGGATTGAAGATTGAGGACTGGGGATTGAGGATTGAAGATTGAGGATCAAGGATTGAGGATTGGTCATTGAGGATCTAGGATTGGAGATTGATTATTGAGGATTGAAGATTGAGGATTGAGGATTGAGGGTTGTGGTTTGAGGACGAGGACTGAGGGTTGAGTATTGATGTTTGAGGTCTGAGGATAGAGGATTGAGGTTTGAGAATTGAGCATTGAGGATTGAGGATTGAGGATTGAGGATTGAGGATTGAGGATTGAGTATTGAGGATTGAAGATTGAGGATTGAGGATTGAGGATTGAGGATTGAGGATTGAGGACTGAGGATTGAGGATTGAGGATTGAGGACTGAGGATTGACGATTGAGTATTGAAGATTGAGGATTGATGACTGGGGATTGAGGATTGAGGATCGAGGATTGAGGATTGAGGATTGAAGATTGAGTATTGAGGATTGAATGTTGAGTATTGAGGACTGAGGATTGAGGATATTCTATTGAGTATTGAAAATTGAGGATTGATGGTTGAGTATTGAGGATTGAGGATTGAGTATTGAGGATCGAAGATTGAGTATTGAGGATTCAAGATTGAGGTTTGAGGATTGAGGATTGAGGATGGAGGATGAGGGCTGAGGTTTGAGGATTGAGGTTTGAGTATTGAATCCCGAGAATTCAGGATATTCTATTGAGTATTGAGAATTGAGGATTGATAGTTGAGTATTCAGGATTGAGGATTGAGGATTGAGGTTTGAGTATTGAAGATTGAGGTTTGACGATTGAGGATTGAGGATTGAGGATTGAGGGTTGAGGATTTAGGATTGAGTATTGAAGGTTGAGGATTGATGATTGAGTATTGAGAATAGAGGATTGAGGATTGTCGATTGAAGATTGAGTATTGAGGATTGAAGATTGAGGATTGAGGATTGAGCATTGAAGATTGAGGATTGAAGATTCAGGATTGAGGATTGAGTATTGAGGATTGAGGATTGAGGATTGAAGATTGAATATTGATGATTGAATATTCAGGATTGAGGATTGAGGGTTGTGGATTGAGGACGAGGACTGAGGGTTGAATATTGATGTTTGAGGTCTGAGGATTGAGGATTGAGGATTGAGAATTGAGGATTGAGGATTGAGGATTGAAGATTGAGGATTGGGTATTGAGTATTCAAGAATGAGGATTGAGGATTGATTATTAAGGATTGAGGATTGCAGATTGAGTACTGTGGATTGAAGATTGAGGATTGAGGATTGAGGATTGAAGATTGAGGACTGAGGTTTGAGGGTTGAGCGATGAGCATTGATGTTTGCGGATTGAGATTTGAAGGTTGAAGAATGGGGATTGAGTATTGAAAACTGTGAATTGAGGATATTCTATTGAGGATTGAGGATTGACAATTGATTGTTGAGGTCTGAGGGGTGAAGATTGGGGATTCAGGATTGAGGATTCGGGGTTCAGGTTTGAGGACTGATGATTGAGGGTTGATGATTGAGGATTGAGGATTGACGCTTGAGGATTGAGGATTGAAGATGGAGGATTGAAGAGAGTGGACTGAGTGTTGAGGATTGAGTGTTGAGAATTTATGTTTGAGGATTGAGATTTGATTATCGAATATTGTGGATTGAGTATTGAACCATGGGAATTCAGGATATTCTATTGAGTATTGAGAATTGAGGTTTGATAGTTGAGTATTGAGGATTGATGTTTGAGGGTTGTGTGTTGAATATTGAGGATTGAGGATTGAGGATTGAGGATTGAGGATTGAGGATTGAGGATTGAAGATTGAGTATTGATGATCGAAGATTGAGGATTGAGGCTTGAGGATTGAGGACGAGGACTGACGGCTGAGGATTGAGGTTTGAGGATAGAGTACTCAGGATTGAGGATTGAGCATTGAGGATTGAAGATTGAGGACTGGGGATTGAGTATCGAGGATTGAGGATTGAGGATTGAAGATTGAATATTGATGATTGAAGACTGAGGATTGAGGATTGAGGATTGAGGATTGAGGATTAAAGATTGGGGATAGAGGATTGAGTATCGAGGACTGAGGATTGAGGATTGAAGATTGAATATTGATGATTGAAGATTGAGGATTGAGGATTGAGGATTGAGGATTGAGGACTGAGGATTGAGGATTGGGTATTGAGGATTGAACATTGAGGGTTGAGGATTGAGTATTGAGGATTGAGGATTGAGGATTGAAGGTTGAATATTGATGGCTGAAGATTGAGGATCGAGGATTGAGGGTTGTGGATTGAGGACGAGGGCTGAGGGTTGAGTATTGATGTTTGAGGTCTGAGGATTGAGGATTGAGGATTGAGAATTGAGGATTGAATATTGAGGATTGAAGATTGAGGATTGAGGATTGAGGATTGAGAATTGAGAATTGAGGATGAGGACTGAGGGTTGAGGTTTGAGGATTGAGGAACGAGAATTGAGGATTGAGGATTGAGGACTGAGGATGGACGATTGAGTATTGAAGATTGAGGATTGACAACTGATTGTTGAGGACTGAGGACTGCAGATTGAGGATGCACGATTGACGATTCAGAATTGATGGTTGAGGACTGAGGACTGAGGATTGAGGATTGAGGATTGAGGATTGAGGATTGAGGATTGAGTATTGAAGATTGAGGATGGGGTATTGAGGATTGAAAATTGAGGGTTGAGGATTGAGTATTGAGGATTGAGGATTGAGGATTGAAGATCGAGTATTGAGGATTGAAGATTGAGGATTGAGGATTGAGGATTGAAGATTGAGGACTGAGGGTTGAGGGTTGAGTGATGAGAATTGATGTTTGCGGATTGAGATTTGAAGATTGAAGAATGGGGATTGAGTATTGAAAACTGTGAATTGAGGATATTCTATTGAGGATTGAGGATTGACAATTGATTGTTGATGTCTGAGGGCTGAAGGTTGAGGACTCAGGGTTGAGGATTCGGGATTGAGGTTTGAGGACTGAGGATTGAGGGTTGAGGATTGAGGATTGAGGATTGAGGATAGACGCTTGAGGATTGAGGATTGAGGATGGAGGATTGAACAGAGTGGACTGAGTGTTGAGGATTGAGTGTTGAGAATTGATGTTTGAGGACTGAGATTTGATTATCGAATATTGTGGATTGAGTATTGAACCACGGGAATTCAGGATATTCTATTGAGTATTGAGAATTGAGGTTTGATGGCTGAGTATTGAGGATTGATGGTTGAGGGTTGTGTGTTGAATATTGAGGATTGAGGATTGAGGATTGAGGATTGAGTATTGAGGATTGAAGATTGAGAATTGATGATCGAAGATTGAGGATTGAGGATTGAGGTTTGAGGAACGAGGATTGAGGATCGAAGATTGAGTATTGAGGATTGAGGATTGAGGATTGAAGATTGAGTATTGAGGATTGAGGATGAGGTCTGACGGTTAAGGATTGAGGATTGAGGATTGAGGATTGTGAATTGAGGATCGAGTATTGAGGATTGAAGGTTGAGGATTGGGTATTGAGGATTGAAAAATGAGGATTGAGGATTGAGGATTGAGGATTGAGGATTGAGTATTGAAGATCGAGTATTGAGGATTGAAGATTGAGGGTTGACGATTGAGGATTGAGAATTGAGGATTGAAAATTGAGGATTGAGGATTGAGGATTCAGGATTGAGGATTGATGATTGAGTATTAAAGATTGAAGATTGAGGATTGGGGATTGAGGATTGAGGATTGTGGATTGAAGATTGAGGATTGAGGATTGAGGATTGAGGACTGAGGATTGAGGATTGTGGATTGAGGTATGAATATTGACGATTAAGGATTGAGGATTGAGTACTGAGGATTGAAGATTGAGGATTGAGGATTGAGGATTGAGTATTGAGGATTGAGGATTGAGGATCGAGGATTGAAGATTGAGTCTTGAGGATTGAAGATTGAGGGTTGACGATTGAGGATTGAGAATTGAGGATTGAAAATTGAGGATTGAGGATTGAGGATTCAGGATTGAGGATTGATGATTGAGTATTAAAGATTGAAGATTGAGGATTGGGGATTGAGGATTGAGGATTGAGGATGAGGGCTGAGGGTTGAGGATTGAGGTTTGAGGACTGATGACTGAAGATTGAGGATTGAGAATTGAGGATTGAGGATTGAGGATTGAAGATTTAGTATTGAGGATTGAAGATAGAGTATTGAGAACTGAGGATTGAGGATTGAGGATTGAAGATTGAGGATTGGGTATTGAGGATTGAAGAATGAGGATTGAGGATTGAGTGTTGAGGATTGAAGATTGAGTATTGAGGACAGAAGACTGACGATTGAGGATGGAGGATTGAGGTTTGAGGATTGAGGATTGAGGATTGAGGATTGAGGAATGAGGATTGAGTATTGAAGATTGAGTATTCATGACTGAGGATTGAGGATTGAGGATTGAGGATTGAGGATTGAGTACTGAGGATTGAAGATCGGGTATTGTGGATTGAGGATTGAGGATTGAGGATTGAAGATTGAGGATGAGGGCTGAGGGTTGAGTTTTGAGGTTTGAGGTCTGAGGACTGAGGATTGAGGGTTGAGAATTGAGGATGGAGGATTGAGGATTGTAGATTGAAGATTGTGTATTGAGGATTGAAGAATGGGGATTGAGTATTGTGGATTGAGAATTGAGGTTTGAAGATTGAGTATTGAGGATTGAGGACTGACGATTGAGGATTGAGGACTGAGGATTGAGTATTGAGGATTGAGGATTGAAGATTGAGTATTGAGGATTGAAGGTTGAGGATTGAGGTTTGAGGACTGAGGATTGAGGATGGAGCATTGAGGATTGAGGATTGAGGATTGATGATTGAGGATTGAGGATTGAAGATTGAGGATTGGGTATCGCGGATTGAACATTGAGGATTGAGGAATGAGGATTGACGATTGAGGATTGAGGACTGAAGATTGTATACTGATGATTGAAGATTGAGGATTGAGGATTGAGGATTGAGGATTGAGGATTGAGGATTGAAGATTGAGTATTGAGGATTGAAAATTGAGGATTGAGGATCGAGGATTGAGGATTGAGTATTGAGGATTGAGGATTGAGGATTGAAGATTCAGTACTGAGTGGTGAAGATGGAGAATTGAGGATTGAGGATTGAACATTGAGGACTGCGTGTTGAGGGTTGAGTGATGAGAATTGATGTTTATGGATAGAGATTTGAAGATTGCAGATTGAGTATTGAGTATTGAAGACTGTGAATCGAGGACATTCTATTGAGGATTGAGGATTGACATCGGATTGTCGAGGACTGAGGGCTGAAAATTGAGGATTCAGGACTGAGGATTCAGAATTGAGGTTTGAGGACTGAGGATTGAGGATTGAAGATTGTGTATTGAAGATTGAAGATTGAGGATTGAGGATTGAGAATTGAAGATTGAGGATGAGGGCTGAGGGTTGAGGATTGAGGTTAGAGGACTGAGGACTGAGGATTGAGGATTGAGAATTGAGGATTGAGGATTGAGGATTGGGGATTGAAGATTGAGGATTGGGTATTGAGGATTGAAGAAAGCGGATTGAGGATTGAGGAATGAGGATTGAGGATTGAAGATTGAAGATTGAGTATTGAGGATTGAGGATTGAAGATTGAGGATTGGGGATTGAGGAATGACGATTGAGGATTGAGTATTGAGGATTGAGAATTGAGGATTGATTATTGAAGATGGAGTAGTGAGGATTGAAGATTGAGGATTGAGGATTGAGGATTGAGGATTGAGGATGAGGGCTGAGGGTTGAGGATTGAGGTTTGAGGACTGAGGACTGAGGATTGAGGATTGAGAATTGAGGATTGAGGATTGAGGATTGAAGATTGAGGATTGGGTATTGACGATTGAAGAATGAGGATTGAGGATTGAGGATTGAAGATAGAGTATTGAGGATTGAATGTTGACGGTTGAGGATTGAGGATTGAGGATTGAGGATTGAGGATTGAGGATTGAGGATTGAGGATTGAGGATTGAGGATTGAGGATTGAAGATTGAGTATTGAGGGTTGAAGATTGAGGATTGAGGATTGAGGATTGAGGATTGAGGATTGAGGATTAAAGATTGAGGATTGAGGATTGAGGATTGAGGATTGAGGATTGAGGATTGGGGATTCAGGATTGAAGATTGAGGATTGAAGATTGAGGATGAGGGCTGAGGGTTGAGGATTGAGGTTTGAGAATTGATGATTGAGGATTGAGGATTGAGGATTGAGGACTGAAGGTTGAACATGGGGGACTGAGTGTTGAGGGCTGAGTGATGAGAATTGATGTTTGTGGATAGAGATTTGAAGATTGCAGATTGAGTATTGAGTATTGAAAGCTGTGAATTGAGGATATTCTATTGAGAATTGAGGATTGACAGCTGATTGTTGAGGACTGAGGGCCGAAGACTGAGGATTCAGGATTGAGGATTCAGAATTGAGGTTTGAGGACTGAGGATTGAGGATTGAGGATTGACGATGAGGCCTGAGGGTTGAGGATTGAGGTTTGAGGACTGAGGACTCAGGACTGAGGATTGAGGATTGAGGATTGAGGATTGAGGATTGAAGATTGAGGATTGGGCATTGAGGATTGATGAATGAGGATTGAGGATTGAGGATTGAGGATTGAGGATTGAAGATTGAGGATTGAGGATTGATGATTGAGGATTGAAGATTGAGTATTGAGGATTGAAGATTGAGGATTGAAGATTGAGGATTGAGGATTGAGGATTGAAGATTGAGGATTGTGGATTGTGGTTTGAATATTGACGATTAAGGATTGAGGATTGAGTACTGAGGATTGAAGATTGAGGATTGCGGATTGAGGATTGAGTATTGAGGATTGAGGATTGAGGATCGAGGATTGAAGATTGAGTCTTGAGGATTGAAGATTGAGGATTGAGGATTGTGGATTGAGGACTGAAGATTGACGATTGAGGATTGAGGATTGAAGATTGAGTATTGAGGATTGAAGATTGAGGATTGAGGATTGATCATTGAGGTCCGAGGATTGAGGATTGAGGATTGAGGACGAGGGCTGAGGGTTGAGGATTGAGGTTTGAGGACTGATGACTGAGGATTGAGGATTGAGAATTGAGGATTGAGGATTGAGGATTGAAGATTGAGGATTGGGCATTGAGGATTGAAGAATGAGGATTGAGGATAGAGGATTGAGGATTGAGGATTGAAGATTGAGGATTGAGGATTGATGATTGAGGATTGAAGATTGAGTATTGAGTATTGAAGATTGAGGATTGAGGATTGATCATTAAGGACTGAGGATTGAGGATTGGGGATTGAGGATTGAGAATTGAGAACTGGTAATGAGGACTGAGGGTTGAGGATTGAGGATAGAGGATTGTGGATTGAGGATTGAGTATTGAAGATTGAGGATTGATGACTGAGTATTGAGGATTGAGGATTGAAAATTGATTATTGAGGATTGAAGATTGAGGATTGAGGATTGAGAATTGAGGATTGAGGATTGAGGATTGAAGATTGAGGATTGGGTATTCAGGATTGAAGAATGAGGATTGAGGATTGAGGATTGAGGATTGACGATTGACGATTGAAGATTGAGGAATGGGTACTGAGGAGTGAAGAATGAGGGTTGAGGATTGAGGATTGAGGATTGAGTGTTGAGGATTGAAGATTGAGTATTGAGGATAGAAGACTGACGATTGAGGATTGAGGATTGAGGATTGAGGATTGAGTATTGAAGACTGAGTATTCATGACTGAGGATTGAGGATTGAGGATTGAGGATTGAGGATTGAGGATTGAGGATTGAGGATAGAAAATTGAGTATCGGGGACTCAAGATTGAGGATTGAGGATTGAGGATTGAGGACGGAGAATGAGGGCTGAGGGTTGAAGATTGAGGTTTGAGTATTGAATCCTGAGAATTCAGGGTATTCTATTGAGTATTGAGAACTTAGGATTGATGGTTGAGTATTGTGGATTGAAGATTAAGGATTGAGGAATGAGTATTGAAGATTGAGGATTGATGATTGAGGATTGAGGATTGAGGATTGAGGATTGAGTATTGAGTATTGAAGATTGAGGATTGATGATTGAGGATTGAGGATTGAGGATTGAGGATTGAGGATTGAGGATTGAGGATTGAGGATTGAAGATTGAGTATTGGGGATTGAGGAGTGACGATTGAGGATTGAGGATTGAGGATTGAGAATTGAGGATTGATGATTCAAGATTGAGTATTGAGGATTGTAGAATGAGGATTGAGGATTGAGGATTGAGGATTGAGGATTGAGGATTGAAGATTTAGTATTGAGGATTGAAGATAGAGTATTGAGAACTGAGGATTGAGGATTGAGGATTGAAGATTGAGGATTGGGTATTGAGGATTGAAGAATGAGGATTGAGGATTGAGGATTGAGGATTGAGTGTTGAGGATTGAAGATTGAGTATTGAGGACAGAAGACTGACGATTGAGGATTGAGGATTGAGGTTTGAGGATTGAGGATTGAGGATTGAGGATTGAGGATTGAGGATTGAGTATTGAAGATTGAGTATTCATGACTGAGGATTGAGGATTGAGGATTGAGGATTGAGGATTGAGTACTGAGGATTGAAGATCGGGTATTGTGGATTGAGGATTGAGGATTGAGGATTGAAGATTGAGGATGAGGGCTGAGTGTTGAGTTTTGAGGTTTGAGGTCTGAGGACTGAGGATTGAGGGTTGAGAATTGAGGATGGAGGATTGAGGATTGTAGATTGAAGATTGGGTATTGAGGATTGAAGAATGGGGATTGAGTATTGTGGATTGAGAATTGAGGTTTGAAGATTGAGTATTGAGGATTGAGGACTGACGATTGAGGATTGAGGACTGAGGATTGAGTATTGAGGATTGAGGATTGAAGATTGAGTATTGAGGATTGAAGGTTGAGGATTGAGGTTTGAGGACTGAGGATTGAGGATGGAGCATTGAGGATTGAGGATTGAGGATTGATGATTGAGGATTGAGGATTGAAGATTGAGGATTGGGTATCGCGGATTGAACATTGAGGATTGAGGAATGAGGATTGACGATTGAGGATTGAGGACTGAAGATTGTATACTGATGATTGAAGATTGAGGATTGAGGATTGAGTGTTGTGGATTGATGACGAGGACTGAGGGTTGAGTATTGATGTCTGAGGTCTGAGGATTGAGGATTGAGGATTGAGAACTGAGGATTGAGGATTGAGGATTGAAGGTTGTGGATTGAGGATTGAGGATTGGGGATTGACGATGAGGGCTGAGGGTTGAGGATTGAAGTTTGATGACTGAGGACTGAGGATTGAGGATTGACAATTGAGGATTGAGGATTGAGGATTTAAGATTGAGGATTGGGTATTGAGGGTTGAAGAATGAGGACTGAGGATTGAGGATTGAGGATTGAGGAATGAAAATTCAGGGTTGAGGGTTGAGGATTGAGGATTGAAGATTGAGTATTGAGGATTGAAGATAGAGGATTGAGAATTGAGGATTGAGGATTGAGGATCGAGGATTTAGGATTGAAGATTTAGTATTGAGGATTGAGGATGGAGGATTGAGAATTGAGGATTGAGGATTGAGGGTTGAAGATTGAGGATTGGGTATTGAGGATTGAAGAATGAGGATTGAGGATTGAGGATTGAGTGTTGAGGATTGAAGATTTTGTATTGAGGACTGAAGATTGACGATTGAGGATTGAGGATTGAGGATTGAAGATTGAGTATTGAGGATTGAAGATTGAGGATTGAGGATTGATCATTAAGGACTGAGGACTGAGGACTGAGGTTTGAGGATTGAGGATTGAGAATTGAGAACTGATAATGAGGACTGAGGGTTGAGGATTGAGGATAGAGGATTGAGGATTGAGGATTGAGTATTGAAGATTGAGGATTGATGACTGAGTATTGAGGATTGAGGATTGAAAATTGATTATTGAGGATTGAAGATTGATGATTGAGGATTGAGGATTGAGAATTGAGAATTGAGGATGAGGACTGAGGGTTGTGGATTGAGGATTGAAGATTGAGGATTGGGTATTGAGGATTGAAGAATGAGGATTGAGGATTGAGGATTGAGGATTGAGTATTGAGGATTGAAGATTTTGTATTGAGGACTGAAGATTGACGATTGAGGATTGAGGATTGAGGATTGAAGATTGAGTATTGAGGATTGAAGATTGAGGATTGAGGATTGATCATTAAGGACTGAGGACTGAGGATTGAGGATTGAGGATTGAGGATAGAGGATTGAGGATTGAGGATTGAGTATTGAAGATTGAGTATTGATGACTGAGTATTGAGGATTGAGGATTGAAAATTGATTATTGAAGATTGAGGATTGAGGATTGAGTTTTGTGGATTGAGGACGAGGACTGAGGGTTGAATATTGATGTTTGAGGTCTGAGGGTTGAGGATTGAGGATTGAGGATTGAGAATTGAGGATTGAGGATTGAGGATTGAAGATTGAGGATTGGGTATTGAGGATTGAAGAGTGAGGATTGAGAATTGAGGATTGAGGATTGAATATTGCAGATTGAGTGTTGAGGATTGAAGGTTGAGTATTGAGGTTTGAGGATTGACGATTGAGGACTGAGGATTGAGGATTGAAGATTGAGTAATGAGGATTGAAGACTGACGATTGAGGATTGAGGATTGAGGATTGAGGATTGAGGATTGAAGATTGAGTATTGAGGATTGAAAATTGAGGATTGAGGATCGAGGATTGAGGATTGAGTATTGAGGATTGAGGATTGAGGATTGAAGATTCAGTACTGAGTGGTGAAGATGGAGAATTGAGGATTGAGGATTGAACATTGAGGACTGCGTGTTGAGGGTTGAGTGATGAGATTTGATGTTTATGGATAGAGATTTGAAGATTGCAGATTGAGTATTGAGTATTGAAGACTGTGAATCGAGGACATTCTATTGAGGATTGAGGATTGACATCGGATTGTCGAGGACTGAGGGCTGAAAATTGAGGATTCAGGACTGAGGATTCAGAATTGAGGTTTGAGGACTGAGGATTGAGGATTGAAGATTGTGTATTGAAGATTGAAGATTGAGGATTGAGGATTGAGAATTGAGGATTGAGGATGAGGGCTGAGGGTTGAGGATTGAGGTTAGAGGACTGAGGACTGAGGATTGAGGATTGAGAATTGAGGATTGAGGATTGAGGATTGGGGATTGAAGATTGAGGATTGGGTATTGAGGATTGAAGAAAGCGGATTGAGGATTGAGGAATGAGGATTGAGGATTGAAGATTGAAGATTGAGTATTGAGGATTGAGGATTGAAGATTGAGGATTGGGGATTGAGGAATGACGATTGAGGATTGAGTATTGAGGATTGAGAATTGAGGATTGATTATTGAAGATGGAGTAGTGAGGATTGAAGATTGAGGATTGAGGATTGAGGATTGAGGATTGAGGATGAGGGCTGAGGGTTGAGGATTGAGGTTTGAGGACTGAGGACTGAGGATTGAGGATTGAGAATTGAGGATTGAGGATTGAGGATTGAAGATTGAGGATTGGGTATTGACGATTGAAGAATGAGGATTGAGGATTGAGGATTGAAGATAGAGTATTGAGGATTGAATGTTGACGGTTGAGGATTGAGGATTGAGGATTGAGGATTGAGGATTGAGGATTGAGGATTGAGGATTGAGGATTGAAAATTGAGTTTTGAGGATTGAAGATTGAGGATTGAGGTTTGAGGATTGAGGATTGAGGATTGAGGATTGAGGATTGAAGATTGAGTATTGAGGGTTGAAGATTTAGGATTGAGGATTGAGTATTGAGGATTCAGGATTAAAGATTGAGGATTGAGGGTTGAGGATTGAGGATTGGGGATTGAGGATTGAAGATTGAATATTGATGATTGAAGATTGAGGATTGAGGATTGAGGGTTGTGGATTGAGGCGAAGGACCGAGGGTTGAATATTGATGTTTGAGGTCTGAGGATTGAGGATTGAGGATTGAGAATTGAGGAATGAGGATTGAGGATTGAAGATTGAGGATTGGGTGTTGAGGATTGAAGAATGAGGATTGAGTATTGAGGATTGAGTATTGAGGATTGAAAATTGAGTTTTGAGGATTGATGGTTGAGGATTGAGGATTGAGGATTGAGGATTGAGGATTGAGCATTGAGGATTGAAGATTGAGTATTGAGGGTTGAAGATTTAGGATTGAGGATTGAGTATTGAGGATTCAGGATTAAAGATTGAGGATTGGGGATTGAGGATTGAGGATTGAGGATTGAGGATTGAGGATTGAAGATTGAATATTGATGATTGAAGATTGGGGATTGACGATTGAGGGTTGTGGATTGGTGCGAAGGACCGAGGGTTGAATATTGATGTTTGAGGTCTGAGGATTGAGGATTGAGGATTGAGAATTGAGGATTGACGATTGAGGATTGAAGATTGAGGATTGGGTATTGAGGATTGGAGAATGAGTATTGAGGATTGAGTATTGGGGATTGAAGATTGCAAATTGAGTACTGAGGATTGAAGATTGAGGATTGAGTATTGAGGATTGAGGATTGAGGATTGAAGATTGAGTATTGAGGATTGAAAATTGAGGAATGAGGATTGAGGATTGAGGATTGAGGATGAGGGCTGAGGGTTGAGGGTTGAGGTTTGAGTATTGAATCCTGAAAATTCAGGATATTCTATTGAGTATTGAGAATTGAGGATTGACGGTTGAGTATTGAGGGTTGAGGATTGAGGATTGAAGGTTGAGTATTGAGGATTGAAGATTGAGGATTGAGGATTGAGGATTGAGGATTGAGGATTGAGGATGAGTTCTGAGAGTTGAGGGTTGAGGATTGAGGCCTAAGGACTGTGGATTGAGGATTGAGGATTGAGGATTGAGGATTGAGGATTGAAGATTGAGGATTGGGGACTGAGGATTGAAGATTGAGGATTGAGGATTGAGGATTGAAGATTCAGTATTGAGGATTGAAGATTGAGGATTGAGGAATGAGGATTGAACGTTGAAGACTGAGCGTTCAGGGTTGTGTGATGAGAATTGATGTTTGTGGATTGAGATTTGATTATTGAATATTGTGGATTGAGTATTGAACCATGAGATTTCAGGATATTCTATTGAGTATTGAGAATTGAGGATTGATGATTGAGTATTGAGGATTGATGGTTGAGGGTTGTGTGTTGAATATTGAGGATGGAGGATTGAGGATTGAGGATTGAGGATTGAGGATTGAAGATTGAGGACTGAGCCTTGAGGGTTGAGTGATGAGGATTGATGTTTGTGGATAGAGATTTGAAGATTGCAGATTGAGGATTGGGTATTGAGGATTGATGAATGAGGATTGAGGATTGAGAATTGGGGATTGAGGATTGAGGATTGAAGATTGAGGATTGGGTATTGAGGATTGAACATTGAGGATTGATGATTGACGATTGAGGATTGAGGATTGACGATTGGAGATTGAGGATTGGGGATGGAGGCTTGACGTTTGAGGATTGAGTATTGAGGATTGAGAATTGAGGATTGAGGATTGAGGATTGAAGATTGAGGATTGGGCGTTGAGGATTGAAGAATGAGTATTGAGGATTGAGGATTGAGGATTGAGGATTGAAGATTGAGAATTGAGGATTGAGGATTGAAGATTGAGGACTGAGGATTGAGTATTGAGAATTGAGAATTGAGGATGACGACTGAGGGTTGAGGATTGAGGTTTGAGGAACGAGGATTGGGGATTGAGGATTGAGGACTGAAGATTGACGACTGAGTATTGAAGATTGTGGATTGATGACTGAGGATTGAGGATTGAGGGTTGAGGATTGAGGAGGGAGGATTGAAGATTGAGTATTGAGGATTGAATATTGAGGATTGAGGGTTGAGGATTGATGATTGAGTATTGAGGATTGATGGTTGAGGGTTGTGTGTTGAATATTGAGGATGGAGGATTGAGGATTGAGGATTGAGGATTGAAGATTGAGCATTGAGGATTGGGGATTGAGAATTGAGAATTGAGGATGAGTACTGAGGGTTGAGGATTGAGGTTTGAAGAATGAGGATTGGGGATTGAGGATTGAGGATTGAGGATTAAGGATTGAGAATTGAGGATTGAGGATTGAGGATTGAAGATTGAGGATTGAGGAATGAGGATTGAGTATTGAGGATTGAAGATTGAGGATTGAGGATTGAGGATTGACGATTGAGGATTGAAGATTGAGGATTGGGTATTGAGGATTGGAGAATGAGTATTGAGGATTGAGTATTGGGGATTGAAGATTGCAAATTGAGTACTGAGGATTGAAGATTGAGGATTGAGGATTGAGGATTGAGGATTGAGTATTGAGGATTGAGGATTGAGGATTGAAGATTGAGTATTGAGGATTGAAAATTGAGGAATGAGGATTGAGGATTGAGGATTGAGGATGAGGGCTGAGGGTTGAGGGTTGAGGTTTGAGTATTGAATCCTGAAAATTCAGGATATTCTATTGAGTATTGAGAATTGAGGATTGACGGTTGAGTATTGAGGATTGAGGATTGAGGATTGAAGGTTGAGTATTGAGGATTGAAGATTGAGGATTGAGGATTGAGGATTGAGGATTGAGGATTGAGGATGAGTTCTGAGAGTTGAGGGTTGAGGATTGAGGCCTAAGGACTGTGGATTGAGGATTGAGGATTGAGGATTGAGGATTGAGGATTGAAGATTGAGGATTGGGGACTGAGGATTGAAGATTGAGGATTGAGGATTGAGGATTGAAGATTCAGTATTGAGGATTGAAGATTGAGGATTGAGGAATGAGGATTGAACGTTGAAGACTGAGCGTTCAGGGTTGTGTGATGAGAATTGATGTTTGTGGATTGAGATTTGATTATTGAATATTGTGGATTGAGTATTGAACCATGAGATTTCAGGATATTCTATTGAGTATTGAGAATTGAGGATTGATGATTGAGTATTGAGGATTGATGGTTGAGGGTTGTGTGTTGAATATTGAGGATGGAGGATTGAGGATTGAGGATTGAGGATTGAGGATTGAAGATTGAGGACTGAGCCTTGAGGGTTGAGTGATGAGGATTGATGTTTGTGGATAGAGATTTGAAGATTGCAGATTGAGGATTGGGTATTGAGGATTGATGAATGAGGATTGAGGATTGAGGATTGGGGATTGAGGATTGAGGATTGAAGATTGAGGATTGGGTATTGAGGATTGAACATTGAGGATTGATGATTGACGATTGAGGATTGAGGATTGACGATTGGAGATTGAGGATTGGGGATGGAGGCTTGACGTTTGAGGATTGAGTATTGAGGATTGAGAATTGAGGATTGAGGATTGAGGATTGAAGATTGAGGATTGGGCGTTGAGGATTGAAGAATGAGTATTGAGGATTGAGGATTGAGGATTGAGGATTGAAGATTGAGAATTGAGGATTGAGGATTGAAGATTGAGGACTGAGGATTGAGTATTGAGAATTGAGAATTGAGGATGACGACTGAGGGTTGAGGATTGAGGTTTGAGGAACGAGGATTGGGGATTGAGGATTGAGGACTGAAGATTGACGACTGAGTATTGAAGATTGTGGATTGATGACTGAGGATTGAGGATTGAGGGTTGAGGATTGAGGAGGGAGGATTGAAGATTGAGTATTGAGGATTGAATATTGAGGATTGAGGGTTGAGGATTGATGATTGAGTATTGAGGATTGATGGTTGAGGGTTGTGTGTTGAATATTGAGGATGGAGGATTGAGGATTGAGGATTGAGGATTGAAGATTGAGCATTGAGGATTGGGGATTGAGAATTGAGAATTGAGGATGAGTACTGAGGGTTGAGGATTGAGGTTTGAAGAATGAGGATTGGGGATTGAGGATTGAGGATTGAGGATTAAGGATTGAGAATTGAGGATTGAGGATTGAGGATTGAAGATTGAGGATTGAGGAATGAGGATTGAGTATTGAGGATTGAAGATTGAGGATTGAGGATTGAGGATTGAGGATTGAGGATCGAAGATTGAGGATTGAGGATTGAGGATTGACGATTGAGGATTGAGTATTGAGGATTGAGAGCTGAGGATTGATTATTGAAGATTGAGTATTGAGGATTGAAGATTGAGGATTGAGTATTGAGGATTGAGAGCTGAGGATTGATTATTGAAGATTGAGTATTGAGGATTGAAGATTGAGGATTGAGGATTGAGGATTGAGGATTGAGGATGAGGGCTGAGGTTTGAGGATTGAGGTTTGAGGCCTGAGGACTGGGGATTGAGGATTGAGGATTAAGGTTTGACGATTGGGGATTGCGGATCTAGGATTGGAGATTGATTATTGAGGATTGAGGATTGAGGATTGGGTGTTGAGGATTGAAGAATGAGTATTGAGGATTGAGGATTGAGGATTGAATATTGCAGATTGAGTACTGGGGATTGAAGATTGAGGATTGAGGATTGAGGCTTGAGGATTGAGGATTGAAGATCGAGTGTTGAGGATGAGGACTGAGGGTTGAGGATGGAGGTTTGAGGAAACAGAATTGAGGATTGAGGATTGAGGACTGAGGATTGACGATGGAGTATTGAAGTTTGAGGATTGATTACTGAGGATTGAGGATTGAGGATTGAGGATTGAGGACTGAGGATCGAGGATTGAAGATTCAGGATTGAGGATTGAGTATTGAGGATTGAGGATTGAGGATTGAAGATTGAATATTGATGAATGAATATTGAGGATTGAGGATTGAGGGTTGTGGATTGAGGACGAGGACTGAGGGTTGAATATTGATGTTTGAGGTCTGAGGATTGAGGATTGAGTATTGAGAATTGAGGATTGAGGATTGAGGATTGAAGATTGAGGATTGGGTATTGAGTATTCAAGAATGAGGATTGAGGATTGATTATTAAGGATTGAGGATTGCAGATTGAGTATTGTGGATTGAAGGTTGAGGATTGAGGATTGAGGATTGAAGATAGAGGACTGAGGTTTGAGGGTTGAGCAATGAGCATTGATGTTTGCGGATTGAGATTTGAAGGTTGAAGAATGGGGATTGAGTATTGAAAACTGTGAATTGAGGATATTCTATTGAGGATTGAGGATTGACAATTGATTGTTGAGGTCTGAGGGGTGAAGATTGGGGATCCAGGATTGAGGATTCGGGGTTCAGGTTTGAGGACTGATGATTGAGGGTTGAGGATTGAGGATTGAGGATTGACGCTTGAGGATTGAGGATTGAAGATGGAGGATTGAAGAGAGTGGACTGAGTGTTGAGGATTGAGTGTTGAGAATTTATGTTTGAGGATTGAGGTTTGATTATCGAATATTGTGGATTGAGTATTGAACCATGGGAATTCAGGATATTCTATTGAGTATTGAGAATTGAGGTTTGATTGTTGAGTATTGAGGATTGATGTTTGAGGGTTGTGTGTTGAATATTGAGGATTGAGGATTGAGGATTGAGGATTGATGATTGAGGATTGAAGATTGAGTATTGATGATCGAAGATTGAGGATTGAGGGTTGAGGATTGAGGACGAGGACTGACGGCTGAGGATTGAGGTTTGAGGATTGAGTACTCAGGATTGAGGATTGAGCATTGAGGATTGAAGATTGAGGACTGGGGATTGAGTATCGAGGATTGAGGATAGAGGATTGAAGATTGAATATTGATGATTGAAGATTGAGGATTGAGGATTGAGGATTGAGGATTGAGGATTGAAGATTGAGGATTGGGTATTGAGTATTCAAGAATGAAAATTGAGGATTGATTATTAAGGATTGAGGATTGCAGATTGAGTATTGTGGATTGAAGATTGAGGATTGAGGATAGAGGATTGAGGATTGAGGATTGAGGATTGAGGATTGAGGATTGAGTATTGAGGATTGAAGATTGAGGATTGAGGATTGAGGATTGAGGATTGAGGATTGAAGATTGAGGATTGGAGATTGAGGGTTGACGATTGAGGATTGAGTATTGATGATTCAGAATTGAGGATTGATGATTGAAGATCGAGTATTGAGGATTCAAGATTGAGGATTGAGGATTGAGGATTGAAGATTGAGGACTGAGGGTTGAGGGTTGAGCGATGAGCATTGATGTTTGCGGATTGAGATTTGAAGGTTGAAGAATGGGGATTGAGTATTGAAAACTGTGAATTGAGGATATTCTATTGAGGATTGAGGATTGACAATTGATTGTTGAGGTCTGAGGGCTGAAGACTGAGGATTCAGGATTGAGGATTCGGGGTTGAGGTTTGAGGACTGATGATTGAGTGTTGAGGATTGAGGATTGAGGATTGACGCTTGAGGATTGAGGATTGAAGATGGAAGATTGAAGAGAGTGGACTGATTGTTGAGGATTGAGTGTTGAGAATTTATGTTTGAGGATTGAGATTTGATTATCGAATATTGTGGATTGAGTATTGAACCATGGGAATTCAGGATATTCTATTGAGTATTGAGAATTGAGGTTTGATGGTTGAGTATTGAGGACTGATGGTTGAGGGTTGTCTGTTGAGTATTGAGGATTGAGGATTGAGGATTGAGGATTGAGAATTGAGGATTGAAGATTGAGTATTGATGATCGAAGATTGAGGATTGAGGATTGAGGTTTGAGGATTGAGGACGAGGACTGACGGCTGAGGATTGAGGTTTGAGGATTGAGGATTGATGATTGAGGACTGAGGAATGAGGATTGAGGGTTGAGCATTGAGGATTGAGGATTCAGGATGGGGGCTGAGGGTTGAGGATTGAGGTTTGAGGACTGAGGACTGAGGATTGAGGATTGAGAATTGAGGATTGAGGATTGAGGGTTGAAGATTGAGGATTGGGTATTGAGGAATGAAGAATGAGGATTGAGGATTGAGGATTGAGGATTGAGGATTCAAGATTGAGTATTGAGGATTGAAGACTGACGACTGAGGATTGAGGATTGAGGATGGAGCATTGAGGATTGAAGATTGAGGACTGGGGATTGAGGATTGAAGATTGAGGATCAAGGATTGAGGATTGGTCATTGAGGATCTAGGATTGGAGATTGATTATTGAGGATTGAAGATTGAGGATTGAGGATTGAGGGTTGTGGTTTGAGGACGAGGACTGAGGGTTGAGTATTGATGTTTGAGGTCTGAGGATAGAGGATTGAGGTTTGAGAATTGAGCATTGAGGATTGAGGATTGAGGATTGAGGATTGAGGATTGAGGATTGAGTATTGAGGATTGAAGATTGAGGATTGAGGATTGAGGATTGAGGATTGAGGATTGAGGACTGAGGATTGAGGATTGAGGATTGAGGACTGAGGATTGACGATTGAGTATTGAAGATTGAGGATTGATGACTGGGGATTGAGGATTGAGGATCGAGGATTGAGGATTGAGGATTGAAGATTGAGTATTGAGGATTGAATGTTGAGTATTGAGGACTGAGGATTGAGGATATTCTATTGAGTATTGAAAATTGAGGATTGATGGTTGAGTATTGAGGATTGAGGATTGAGTATTGAGGATCGAAGATTGAGTATTGAGGATTCAAGATTGAGGTTTGAGGATTGAGGATTGAGGATGGAGGATGAGGGCTGAGGTTTGAGGATTGAGGTTTGAGTATTGAATCCCGAGAATTCAGGATATTCTATTGAGTATTGAGAATTGAGGATTGATAGTTGAGTATTCAGGATTGAGGATTGAGGATTGAGGTTTGAGTATTGAAGATTGAGGTTTGACGATTGAGGATTGAGGATTGAGGATTGAGGATTGAGGATTTAGGATTGAGTATTGAAGGTTGAGGATTGATGATTGAGTATTGAGGATAGAGGATTGAGGATTGTCGATTGAAGATTGAGTATTGAGGATTGAAGATTGAGGATTGAGGATTGAGCATTGAAGATTGTGGATTGAAGATTCAGGATTGAGGATTGAGTATTGAGGATTGAGGATTGAGGATTGAAGATTGAATATTGATGATTGAATATTCAGGATTGAGGATTGAGGGTTGTGGATTGAGGACGAGGACTGAGGGTTGAATATTGATGTTTGAGGTCTGAGGATTGAGGATTGAGGATTGAGAATTGAGGATTGAGGATTGAGGATTGAAGATTGAGGATTGGGTATTGAGTATTCAAGAATGAGGATTGAGGATTGATTATTAAGGATTGAGGATTGCAGATTGAGTACTGTGGATTGAAGATTGAGGATTGAGGATTGAGGATTGAAGATTGAGGACTGAGGTTTGAGGGTTGAGCGATGAGCATTGATGTTTGCGGATTGAGATTTGAAGGTTGAAGAATGGGGATTGAGTATTGAAAACTGTGAATTGAGGATATTCTATTGAGGATTGAGGATTGACAATTGATTGTTGAGGTCTGAGGGGTGAAGATTGGGGATTCAGGATTGAGGATCCGGGGTTCAGGTTTGAGGACTGATGATTGAGGGTTGATGATTGAGGATTGAGGATTGACGCTTGAGGATTGAGGATTGAAGATGGAGGATTGAAGAGAGTGGACTGAGTGTTGAGGATTGAGTGTTGAGAATTTATGTTTGAGGATTGAGATTTGATTATCGAATATTGTGGATTGAGTATTGAACCATGGGAATTCAGGATATTCTATTGAGTATTGAGAATTGAGGTTTGATGGTTGAGTATTGAGGACTGATGGTTGAGGGTTGTCTGTTGAGTATTGAGGATTGAGGATTGAGGATTGAGGATTGAGAATTGAGGATTGAAGATTGAGTATTGATGATCGAAGATTGAGGATTGAGGATTGAGGTTTGAGGATTGAGGACGAGGACTGACGGCTGAGGATTGAGGTTTGAGGATTGAGGATTGATGATTGAGGACTGAGGAATGAGGATTGAGGGTTGAGCATTGAGGATTGAGGATTCAGGATGGGGGCTGAGGGTTGAGGATTGAGGTTTGAGGACTGAGGACTGAGGATTGAGGATTGAGAATTGAGGATTGAGGATTGAGGGTTGAAGATTGAGGATTGGGTATTGAGGAATGAAGAATGAGGATTGAGGATTGAGGATTGAGGATTGAGGATTCAAGATTGAGTATTGAGGATTGAAGACTGACGACTGAGGATTGAGGATTGAGGATGGAGCATTGAGGATTGAAGATTGAGGACTGGGGATTGAGGATTGAAGATTGAGGATCAAGGATTGAGGATTGGTCATTGAGGATCTAGGATTGGTGATTGATTATTGAGGATTGAAGATTGAGGATTGAGGATTGAGGGTTGTGGTTTGAGGACGAGGACTGAGGGTTGAGTATTGATGTTTGAGGTCTGAGGATAGAGGATTGAGGTTTGAGAATTGAGCATTGAGGATTGAGGATTGAGGATTGAGGATTGAGGATTGAGTATTGAGGATTGAAGATTGAGGATTGAGGATTGAGGATTGAGGATTGAGGATTGAGGACTGAGGATTGAGGATTGAGGATTGAGGACTGAGGATTGACGATTGAGTATTGAAGATTGAGGATTGATGACTGGGGATTGAGGATTGAGGATCGAGGATTGAGGATTGAGGATTGAAGATTGAGTATTGAGGATTGAATGTTGAGTATTGAGGACTGAGGATTGAGGATATTCTATTGAGTATTGAAAATTGAGGATTGATGGTTGAGTATTGAGGATTGAGGATTGAGTATTGAGGATCGAAGATTGAGTATTGAGGATTCAAGATTGAGGTTTGAGGATTGAGGATTGAGGATGGAGGATGAGGGCTGAGGTTTGAGGATTGAGGTTTGAGTATTGAATCCCGAGAATTCAGGATATTCTATTGAGTATTGAGAATTGAGGATTGATAGTTGAGTATTCAGGATTGAGGATTGAGGATTGAGGTTTGAGTATTGAAGATTGAGGTTTGACGATTGAGGATTGAGGATTGAGGATTGAGGATTGAGGATTTAGGATTGAGTATTGAAGGTTGAGGATTGATGATTGAGTATTGAGAATAGAGGATTGAGGATTGTCGATTGAAGATTGAGTATTGTGGATTGAAGATTGAGGATTGAGGATTGAGCATTGAAGATTGAGGATTGAAGATTCAGGATTGAGGATTGAGTATTGAGGATTGAGGATTGAGGATTGAAGATTGAATATTGATGATTGAATATTCAGGATTGAGGATTGAGGGTTGTGGATTGAGGACGAGGACTGAGGGTTGAATATTGATGTTTGAGGTCTGAGGATTGAGGATTGAGGATTGAGAATTGAGGATTGAGGATTGAGGATTGACGCTTGAGGATTGAGGATTGAAGATGGAGGATTGAAGAGAGTGGACTGAGTGTTGAGGATTGAGTGTTGAGAATTTATGTTTGAGGATTGAGATTTGATTATCGAATATTGTGGATTGAGTATTGAACCATGGGAATTCAGGATATTCTATTGAGTATTGAGAATTGAGGTTTGATAGTTGAGTATTGAGGATTGATGTTTGAGGGTTGTGTGTTGAATATTGAGGATTGAGGATTGAGGATTGAGGATTGAGGATTGAGGATTGAAGATTGAGTATTGATGATCGAAGATTGAGGATTGAGGCTTGAGGATTGAGGACGAGGACTGACGGCTGAGGATTGAGGTTTGAGGATTGAGTACTCAGGATTGAGGATTGAGCATTGAGGATTGAAGATTGAGGACTGGGGATTGAGTATCGAGGATTGAGGATTGAGGATTGAAGATTGAATATTGATGATTGAAGACTGAGGATTGAGGATTGAGGATTGAGGATTGAGGATTAAAGATTGGGGATAGAGGATTGAGTATCGAGGACTGAGGATTGAGGATTGAAGATTGAATATTGATGATTGAAGATTGAGGATTGAGGATTGAGGATTGAGGATTGAGGACTGAGGATTGAGGATTGGGTATTGAGGATTGAACATTGAGGGTTGAGGATTGAGTATTGAGGATTGAGGATTGAGGATTGAAGGTTGAATATTGATGGCTGAAGATTGAGGATCGAGGATTGAGGGTTGTGGATTGATGACGAGGGCTGAGGGTTGAGTATTGATGTTTGAGGTCTGAGGATTGAGGATTGAGGATTGAGAATTGAGGATTGAGGGTTGAGGATTGAGGATTGAGGATTAAAGGTTGAGGATAGAGGATTCAGTATCGAGGATTGAGGATTGAGGATTGAAGATTGAGGATTGAGGATTGAATATTGAGGATTGAAGATTGAGGATTGAGGATTGAGGATTGAGGATTGAGGATTGAGGATTGAGGATTGAGGATTGATGATTGAGGATTGAAGATTGTGTATTGATGATTGAAGATTGAGGATTGAGGATTGAGGGTTGAGGTTTGAGGACGAGGACTGACGGCTGAGGATTGAGGATTGAGGATTGAATATTGAGGATTGAAGATTGAGGATTGAGGATTGAGGATTGAGAATTGAGAATTGAGGATGAGGACTGAGTGTTGAGGATTGAGGATTGAGGAACGAGAATTGAGGATTGAGGATTGAGGACTGAGGATGGACGATTGAGTATTGAAGATTGAGGATTGACAACTGATTGTTGAGGACTGAGGACTGCAGATTGAGGATGCACGATTGACGATTCAGAATTGATGGTTGAGGACTGAGGACTGAGGATTGAGGATTGAGGATTGAGGATTGAGGATTGAGGATTGAGTATTGAAGATTGAGGATGGGGTATTGAGGATTGAAAATTGAGGGTTGAGGATTGAGTATTGAGGATTGAGGATTGAGGATTGAAGGTTGAATATTGATGACTGAAGATTGAGGATCGAGGATTGAGGGTTGTGGGTTGAGGACGAGGACTGAGGGTTGAGAATTGATGTTTGAGATCTGAGGATTGAGGATTGAGGACTGAGAATTGAGGATTGAGGATTGAGGATTGAGGATTGAGGATGAAAGATTGAGGATAGAGGATTGAGTATCGAGGATTGAGGATTGAGGATTGAAGATTGAATATTGATGATTGAAGATTGAGGATTGAAGATTGAATATTGATGATTGAAGATTGAGGATTGAGGATTGAGTGTTGTGGATTGAGGACGAGGACTGAGGGTTGAATATTGATGTTTGAGGTCTGAGGATTGAGGATTGAGGATTGAGGATTGAGAATTGAGGATTGAGGATTGAGGATTGAAGATTGAGGATTGGGTATTGAGGATTGAAGAGTGAGGATTGAGAATTGAGGATTGAGGATTGAATATTGCAGATTGAGTGTTGAGGATTGAAGGTTGAGGATTGAGGTTTGAGGATTGACGATTGAGGACTGAGGATTGAGGATTGAAGATTGAGTAATGAGGATTGAAGACTGACGATTGAGGATTGAGGATTGAGGATTGAGGATTGAGGATTGAAGATTGAGTATTGAGGATTGAAAATTGAGGATTGAGGATCGAGGATTGAGGATTGAGTATTGAGGATTGAGGATTGAGGATTGAAGATTCAGTACTGAGTGGTGAAGATGGAGAATTGAGGATTGAGGATTGAACATTGAGGACTGCGTGTTGAGGGTTGAGTGATGAGGATTGATGTTTGTGGATAGAGATTTGAAGATTGCAGATTGAGTATTGAGTATTGAAGACTGTGAATTGAGGACATTCTATTGAGGATTGAGGATTGACATCGGATTGTTGAGGACTGAGGGCTGAAAATTGAGGATTCAGGATTGAGGATTCAGAATTGAGGTTTGAGGACTAAGGATTGAGGATCGAAGATTGAGTATTGAGGATTGAGGATTGAGGATTGAAGATTGAGGATTGAAGATTGGGTATTGAGGATTGAAGACTGACGATTGAGGATTGAGGATTGAGGATTGAGGATTGAGGATTGAGGATTGAGGATTGAAGATTGAGTATTGAGGATTGGAGATTGAGGATTGGGGATTGAGGATTGAGGATTGAGGATTGAAGATTGAGGATGAGGATTGAGGTTTGAGGATTGAGGTTTGAGGATTGATGATTGAGGATTGAGGAATGAAAATTGTATATTGATGATTGAAGATTGAGGATTGAGGATTGAGTGTTGTGGATTGAGGACGAGGACTGAGGGTTGAGAATTGACGTTTGAGGACTGAGGATTGAGGATTGAGGATTGAGAATCGAGGATTGAGGATTGAAGACTGACGATTGAGGATTGAGGATTGAGGATTGAGGATTGAGGATTGAGGATTGAGGATTGAAGATTGAGTATTGAGGATTGGAGATTGAGGATTGGGGATTGAGGATTGAGGATTGAGGATTGAAGATTGAGGATGAGGGCTGAGGTTTGAGGATTGAGGTTTGAGGATTGATGATTGAGGATTGAGGATTGAAGATTGTATATTGATGATTGAAGATTGAGGATTGAGGATTGAGTGTTGTGGATTGAGGACGAGGACTGAGGGTTGAGAATTGACGTTTGAGGACTGAGGATTGAGGATTGAGGATTGAGAATCGAGGATTGAGGATTGAGGATTGAGGATTGAGTATTGAAGATTGAGGATTGATGGTTGAGTATTGAGGATTGAGGATTGAGGATTGAGGATTGAGGATTGAAGATTGAGGATTGGGGATTGAGGATTGACGATTGAGGGTTGAGTATTGAGGATTGTGAATTGAGCATTGAGGACTGAAGTTTCAGTATTGAGGATTGAAGATTGAGCATTGGGGATTGAGGATTGAGGATTGAGGATGAGGGCTGAGGGTTGAGGATTGAGGTTCGAGGACTGATGACTGAAGACTGATGATTGAGAATTGAGGATTGAGGATTGAGGATCGAGGATTGAAGATTGAGTCTTGAGGATTGATGATTGAGGATTGAGGGTTGTGGATTGATGACGAGGGCTGAGGGTTGAGTATTGATGTTTGAGGTCTGAGGATTGAGGATTGAGGATTGAGAATTGAGGATTGAGGGTTGAGGATTGAGGATTGAGGATTAAAGGTTGAGGATAGAGGATTCAGTATCGAGGATTGAGGATTGAGGATTGAAGATTGAGGATTGAGGATTGAATATTGAGGATTGAAGATTGAGGATTGAGGATTGAGGATTGAGGATTGAGGATTGAGGATTGAGGATTGAGGATTGATGATTGAGGATTGAAGATTGTGTATTGATGATTGAAGATTGAGGATTGAGGATTGAGGGTTGAGGTTTGAGGACGAGGACTGACGGCTGAGGATTGAGGATTGAGGATTGAATATTGAGGATTGAAGATTGAGGATTGAGGATTGAGGATTGAGAATTGAGAATTGAGGATGAGGTCTGAGTGTTGAGGATTGAGGATTGAGGAACGAGAATTGAGGATTGAGGATTGAGGACTGAGGATGGACGATTGAGTATTGAAGATTGAGGATTGACAACTGATTGTTGAGGACTGAGGACTGCAGATTGAGGATGCACGATTGACGATTCAGAATTGATGGTTGAGGACTGAGGACTGAGGATTGAGGATTGAGGATTGAGGATTGAGGATTGAGGATTGAGTATTGAAGATTGAGGATGGGGTATTGAGGATTGAAAATTGAGGGTTGAGGATTGAGTATTGAGGATTGAGGATTGAGGATTGAAGGTTGAATATTGATGACTGAAGATTGAGGATCGAGGATTGAGGGTTGTGGGTTGAGGACGAGGACTGAGGGTTGAGAATTGATGTTTGAGATCTGAGGATTGAGGATTGAGGACTGAGAATTGAGGATTGAGGATTGAGGATTGAGGATTGAGGATGAAAGATTGAGGATAGAGGATTGAGTATCGAGGATTGAGGATTGAGGATTGAAGATTGAATATTGATGATTGAAGATTGAGGATTGAAGATTGAATATTGATGATTGAAGATTGAGGATTGAGGATTGAGTGTTGTGGATTGAGGACGAGGACTGAGGGTTGAATATTGATGTTTGAGGTCTGAGGATTGAGGATTGAGGATTGAGGATTGAGAATTGAGGATTGAGGATTGAGGATTGAAGATTGAGGATTGGGTATTGAGGATTGAAGAGTGAGGATTGAGAATTGAGGATTGAGGATTGAATATTGCAGATTGAGTGTTGAGGATTGAAGGTTGAGGATTGAGGTTTGAGGATTGACGATTGAGGACTGAGGATTGAGGATTGAAGATTGAGTAATGAGGATTGAAGACTGACGATTGAGGATTGAGGATTGAGGATTGAGGATTGAGGATTGAAGATTGAGTATTGAGGATTGAAAATTGAGGATTGAGGATCGAGGATTGAGGATTGAGTATTGAGGATTGAGGATTGAGGATTGAAGATTCAGTACTGAGTGGTGAAGATGGAGAATTGAGGATTGAGGATTGAACATTGAGGACTGCGTGTTGAGGGTTGAGTGATGAGGATTGATGTTTGTGGATAGAGATTTGAAGATTGCAGATTGAGTATTGAGTATTGAAGACTGTGAATTGAGGACATTCTATTGAGGATTGAGGATTGACATCGGATTGTTGAGGACTGAGGCTGAAAATTGAGGATTCAGGATTGAGGATTCAGAATTGAGGTTTGAGGACTAAGGATTGAGGATCGAAGATTGAGTATTGAGGATTGAGGATTGAGGATTGAAGATTGAGGATTGAAGATTGGGTATTGAGGATTGAAGACTGACGATTGAGGATTGAGGATTGAGGATTGAGGATTGAGGATTGAGGATTGAGGATTGAAGATTGAGTATTGAGGATTGGAGATTGAGGATTGGGGATTGAGGATTGAGGATTGAGGATTGAAGATTGAGGATGAGGGCTGAGGTTTGAGGATTGAGGTTTGAGGATTGATGATTGAGGATTGAGGATTGAAAATTGTATATTGATGATTGAAGATTGAGGATTGAGGATTGAGTGTTGTGGATTGAGGACGAGGACTGAGGGTTGAGAATTGACGTTTGAGGACTGAGGATTGAGGATTGAGGATTGAGAATCGAGGATTGAGGATTGAAGACTGACGATTGAGGATTGAGGATTGAGGATTGAGGATTGAGGATTGAGGATTGAGGATTGAAGATTGAGTATTGAGGATTGGAGATTGAGGATTGGGGATTGAGGATTGAGGATTGAGGATTGAAGATTGAGGATGAGGGCTGAGGTTTGAGGATTGAGGTTTGAGGATTGATGATTGAGGATTGAGGATTGAAGATTGTATATTGATGATTGAAGATTGAGGATTGAGGATTGAGTGTTGTGGATTGAGGACGAGGACTGAGGGTTGAGAATTGACGTTTGAGGACTGAGGATTGAGGATTGAGGATTGAGAATCGAGGATTGAGGATTGAGGATTGAGGATTGAGTATTGAAGATTGAGGATTGATGGTTGAGTATTGAGGATTGAGGATTGAGGATTGAGGATTGAGGATTGAAGATTGAGGATTGGGGATTGAGGATTGACGATTGAGGGTTGAGTATTGAGGATTGTGAATTGAGCATTGAGGACTGAAGTTTCAGTATTGAGGATTGAAGATTGAGCATTGGGGATTGAGGATTGAGGATTGAGGATGAGGGCTGAGGGTTGAGGATTGAGGTTCGAGGACTGATGACTGAAGACTGATGATTGAGAATTGAGGATTGAGGATTGAGGATCGAGGATTGAAGATTGAGTCTTGAGGATTGATGATTGAGGATTGAGGATTGAGGATTGAGGACTGAAGATTGACGATTGTGGATTGAGGATTGAAGATTGAGTATTGAGGATTGAAGATTGAGGATTGAGGATTGATCATTGAGGTCTGAGGATTGAGGATTGAGGATTGAGGACGAGGGCTCAGGGTTGAGGATTGAGGTTTGAGGACTGATGACTGAGGATTGAGGATTGAGAATTGAGGATTGAGGATTGCGGATTGAAGATTGAGGATTGGGCATTGAGGATTGAAGAATGAGGATTGAGGATAGAGGATGGAGGATTGAGGATTGAAGATTGAGGATTGAGGATTGATGATTGAGGATTGAAGATTGAGTATTGAGGAGTGAAGATTGAGGATTGAGGATTGATCATTAAGGACTGAGGATTGAGGATTGAGGATTGAGGATTGAGAATTGAGAACTGATAATGAGGACTGAGGGTTGAGGATTGAGGATAGAGGATTGTGGATTGAGGATTGAGTATTGAAGATTGAGGATTGATGACTGAGTATTGAGAATTGAGGATTGAAAATTGATTATTGAGGATTGAAGATTGAGGATTGAGGATTGAGAATTGAGGATTGAGGATTGAGGATTGAAGATTGAGGATTGGGTATTCAGGATTGAAGAATGAGGATTGAGGATTGAGGATTGAGGATTGACGATTGAGGATTGAGGATTGAGGAATGGGTACTGAGGATTGAAGAATGAGGGTTGAGGATTGAGGATTGAGGATTTAGGATTGAAGATTGAGTATTGAGGATTGAAGATTGAGGATTGAGGATTGATCATTAAGGACTGAGGATTGAGGATTGAGGATTGAGGATTGAGGATTGAGAATTGAGAACTGATAATGAGGACTGAGGGTTGAGGATTGAGGATAGAGGACTGAGGATTGTGGATTGAGTATTGAAGATTGTGGATTGATGACTGAGTATTGAGGATTGAGGATTGAAAATTGATTATTGAGGATTGAAGATTGAGGATTGAGGATTGAGTATTTAGAATTGAGAATTGAGGATGAGGACTGAGGGTTGTGGATTGAGGTTTGAGGAATGAGGATTGAGGATTGAGGATGGAGGATTGAGGATTGAGGATTGAGGATTGAGGATTGAGTATTGAAGATTGAGTATTCATGTCTGAGGATTGAGAATTGAGGATTGAGGATTGAGGATTGAGTATTGAGGACGGAGGATGAGGACTGAGGTTTGAGGATTGAGGTTTGAGTATTGAATCCTGAGAATTCAGGATATTCTATTGAGTATTGAGAACTGAGGATTGATGGTTGAGTATCGGGGACTCAAGATTGAGGATTGAGGATCGAGTATTGAGGACGGAGGATGAGGACTGAGGTTTGAGGATTGAGGTTTGAGTATTGAATCCTGAGAATTCAGGATATTCTATTGAGTATTGAGAACTGAGGATTGATGGTTGAGTATTGAGGATTGAAGCTTGAGGGTTGAGGAGTGAGTATTGAAGATTGAGGATTGATGATTGAGGATTGAGGATAGAGGATTGAGGATTGAGTATTGAGGATTGAGGATTGAGGATTGAAGATTGAATATTGATGATTGAAGATTGAGGATTGAAGATTGAATATTGATGATTGAAGATTGAGGATTGAGGATTGAGTGTTGTGGATTGAGGACGAGGACTGAGGGTTGAATATTGATGTTTGAGGTCTGAGGATTGAGGATTGAGGATTGAGGATTGAGAATTGAGGATTGAGGATTGAGGATTGAAGATTGAGGATTGGGTATTGAGGATTGAAGAGTGAGGATTGAGAATTGAGGATTGAGGATTGAATATTGCAGATTGAGTGTTGAGGATTGAAGGTTGAGGATTGAGGTTTGAGGATTGACGATTGAGGACTGAGGATTGAGGATTGAAGATTGAGTAATGAGGATTGAAGACTGACGATTGAGGATTGAGGATTGAGGATTGAGGATTGAGGATTGAAGATTGAGTATTGAGGATTGAAAATTGAGGATTGAGGATCGAGGATTGAGGATTGAGTATTGAGGATTGAGGATTGAGGATTGAAGATTCAGTACTGAGTGGTGAAGATGGAGAATTGAGGATTGAGGATTGAACATTGAGGACTGCGTGTTGAGGGTTGAGTGATGAGGATTGATGTTTGTGGATAGAGATTTGAAGATTGCAGATTGAGTATTGAGTATTGAAGGCTGTGAATTGAGGACATTCTATTGAGGATTGAGGATTGACATCGGATTGTTGAGGACTGAGGGCTGAAAATTGAGGATTCAGGATTGAGGATTCAGAATTGAGGTTTGAGGACTAAGGATTGAGGATCGAAGATTGAGTATTGAGGATTGAGGATTGAGGATTGAAGATTGAGGATTGAAGATTGGGTATTGAGGATTGAAGACTGACGATTGAGGATTGAGGATTGAGGATTGAGGATTGAGGATTGAGGATTGAGGATTGAAGATTGAGTATTGAGGATTGGAGATTGAGGATTGGGGATTGAGGATTGAGGATTGAGGATTGAAGATTGAGGATGAGGGCTGAGGTTTGAGGATTGAGGTTTGAGGATTGATGATTGAGGATTGAGGATTGAAAATTGTATATTGATGATTGAAGATTGAGGATTGAGGATTGAGTGTTGTGGATTGAGGACGAGGACTGAGGGTTGAGAATTGACGTTTGAGGACTGAGGATTGAGGATTGAGGATTGAGAATCGAGGATTGAGGATTGAAGACTGACGATTGAGGATTGAGGATTGAGGATTGAGGATTGAGGATTGAGGATTGAGGATTGAAGATTGAGTATTGAGGATTGGAGATTGAGGATTGGGGATTGAGGATTGAGGATTGAGGATTGAAGATTGAGGATGAGGGCTGAGGTTTGAGGATTGAGGTTTGAGGATTGATGATTGAGGATTGAGGATTGAAGATTGTATATTGATGATTGAAGATTGAGGATTGAGGATTGAGTGTTGTGGATTGAGGACGAGGACTGAGGGTTGAGAATTGACGTTTGAGGACTGAGGATTGAGGATTGAGGATTGAGAATCGAGGATTGAGGATTGAGGATTGAGGATTGAGTATTGAAGATTGAGGATTGATGGTTGAGTATTGAGGATTGAGGATTGAGGATTGAGGATTGAGGATTGAAGATTGAGGATTGGGGATTGAGGATTGACGATTGAGGGTTGAGTATTGAGGATTGTGAATTGAGCATTGAGGACTGAAGTTTCAGTATTGAGGATTGAAGATTGAGCATTGGGGATTGAGGATTGAGGATTGAGGATGAGGGCTGAGGGTTGAGGATTGAGGTTCGAGGACTGATGACTGAAGACTGATGATTGAGAATTGAGGATTGAGGATTGAGGATCGAGGATTGAAGATTGAGTCTTGAGGATTGATGATTGAGGATTGAGGATTGAGGATTGAGGACTGAAGATTGACGATTGTGGATTGAGGATTGAAGATTGAGTATTGAGGATTGAAGATTGAGGATTGAGGATTGATCATTGAGGTCTGAGGATTGAGGATTGAGGATTGAGGACGAGGGCTCAGGGTTGAGGATTGAGGTTTGAGGACTGATGACTGAGGATTGAGGATTGAGAATTGAGGATTGAGGATTGCGGATTGAAGATTGAGGATTGGGCATTGAGGATTGAAGAATGAGGATTGAGGATAGAGGATGGAGGATTGAGGATTGAAGATTGAGGATTGAGGATTGATGATTGAGGATTGAAGATTGAGTATTGAGGATTGAAGATTGAGGATTGAGGATTGATCATTAAGGACTGAGGATTGAGGATTGAGGATTGAGGATTGAGAATTGAGAACTGATAATGAGGACTGAGGGTTGAGGATTGAGGATAGAGGATTGTGGATTGAGGATTGAGTATTGAAGATTGAGGATTGATGACTGAGTATTGAGAATTGAGGATTGAAAATTGATTATTGAGGATTGAAGATTGAGGATTGAGGATTGAGAATTGAGGATTGAGGATTGAGGATTGAAGATTGAGGATTGGGTATTCAGGATTGAAGAATGAGGATTGAGGATTGAGGATTGAGGATTGACGATTGAGGATTGAGGATTGAGGAATGGGTACTGAGGATTGAAGAATGAGGGTTGAGGATTGAGGATTGAGGATTTAGGATTGAAGATTGAGTATTGAGGATTGAAGATTGAGGATTGAGGATTGATCATTAAGGACTGAGGATTGAGGATTGAGGATTGAGGATTGAGGATTGAGAATTGAGAACTGATAATGAGGACTGAGGGTTGAGGATTGAGGATAGAGGACTGAGGATTGTGGATTGAGTATTGAAGATTGTGGATTGATGACTGAGTATTGAGGATTGAGGATTGAAAATTGATTATTGAGGATTGAAGATTGAGGATTGAGGATTGAGTATTTAGAATTGAGAATTGAGGATGAGGACTGAGGGTTGTGGATTGAGGTTTGAGGAATGAGGATTGAGGATTGAGGATGGAGGATTGAGGATTGAGGATTGAGGATTGAGGATTGAGTATTGAAGATTGAGTATTCATGTCTGAGGATTGAGAATTGAGGATTGAGGATTGAGGATTGAGTATTGAGGACGGAGGATGAGGACTGAGGTTTGAGGATTGAGGTTTGAGTATTGAATCCTGAGAATTCAGGATATTCTATTGAGTATTGAGAACTGAGGATTGATGGTTGAGTATCGGGGACTCAAGATTGAGGATTGAGGATCGAGTATTGAGGACGGAGGATGAGGACTGAGGTTTGAGGATTGAGGTTTGAGTATTGAATCCTGAGAATTCAGGATATTCTATTGAGTATTGAGAACTGAGGATTGATGGTTGAGTATTGAGGATTGAAGCTTGAGGGTTGAGGAGTGAGTATTGAAGATTGAGGATTGATGATTGAGGATTGAGGATAGAGGATTGAGGATTGAGTATTGAGGATTGAGGATTGAAGATTGAGGATTGGGTATTGAGGATTGAAGAATGAGGATTGAGGATTGAGGATTGAGGATTGAGGATAGAAAATTGAGGATTGAGGATTGATGATTCATGATTGAAGATTGAGTATTGAGGATTGAATATTGAGGATTGAAGATTGAGGATTGAGGATTGAGGATTGAAGATTGAGGATTGGGGACTGAGTGTAGAGGGTTGACTGATGAGATTTGATGTCTGTGGATAGAGATTTGATGATTGCAGATTGAGTATTGAGTATTGAAAGCTCTGAACTGAGGATATTCTATTGAGGATTGAGGATTGACAGCTGAGTGTTGAGGACTGAGGGCTGAAGATTGAGGATTCAGGACTGAGGAATCAGGATTGTGGTTTGAGGGCTGAGGATTGAGGATTGAGGATTGAGGACTGAGGATTGTGGATTGAGGATTGAGAATTGAGGATTGACGATTGAGGATTCAAGATTGAGGATTGGGTATTGAGGAATGAAGATTGAGGATTGAGGATTGAGGATTGAGGATTGAGGATTGAAGATTGAGTATTGAGGACTAAAGATTGACGATTGAGGATTGCGGATTGAGGATTGACGACTGAGTATTGAGGATTGAAGATTGAGGATTGAGGATTGATCATTAAGGACTGAGGATTGAGGATTGAGGATAGAGGATTGAGAATTCAGAACTGATAATGAGGACTGAGGGTTGAGGAGTGAGGATAGAGGATTGAGAATTGAGGGTTGAGTATTGAAGATTGAGGATTGATGACTGAGTATTGAGGATGGAGGATTGAAAATTGATTATTGAGGATTGAAGATTGAGGATTGAGCATTGAGGATTGAGAATTGGGAATTGAGGATGAGGACTGAGGGTTGTGGATTGAGGTTTGAGGAATGAGGATTGAGGATTGAGGATTGAGGATTGAGGATTGAGGATTGAGGATTCATAATTGAGGTTTGAGGACTAAGGATTGAGGATTGAAGATTGTGTATTGAGGATTGAAGGTTGAGGATTGAGGATTGAGGATTGAGGATTGACGATGAGGGCTGTGGGTAGAGGATTGAGGTTTGAGGACTGAGGACTGAGGATTGAGAATTGAGAACTGAGGACTGAGGATTGAGGATTGAAGATTGAGGATTGGGTAGTGAGGATTGAAGAATGAGGGTTGAGGATTGAGGATTGAGGATTGAGTGTTGAGGTTTGAAGATTGAGTATTGAGGGTTTAAGACTGACGATTGAGGATTGAGGATTGAGGATTGAGGATTGAGGATTGAGGATTGAGGATTGAAGATTGAGTATTGAGGATTGAAGATTGAGGATTGCGGACTGAGGATTGAGGATTGAGGATTGAAGATTGAGGATTGAGGATTGAGGATTGAGGATTGAGGATTGAGGATTGAAGATTGAATATTGATGATTGAATATTGAGGATTGAGGATTGAGGGTTGTGGATTGAGGACGAGGACTGAGGGTTGAATATTGATGTTTTCGGTCTGAGGATTGAGGATTGAGGATTGAGAATTGAGGATTGAGGATTGAGGATTGAAGATTGAGGATTGAGAATTGAGGATTGAGGAATGAGGGTTGTGGATTGAGGACGAGGACTGAGGGTTGAATATTGATGTTTTCGGTCTGAGGATTGAGGATTGAAGATTGAGAATTGAGGATTGAGGATTGAGGATTGAAGATTGAGGTTTGGGTATTGAGGATTCAAGAATGAGGATTGAGGATTGATGATTAAGTATTGAGGATTGGAGATTGTGTATTGAGGATTGAAGATTGAGTGTTGAGGATAGAGGACTGAGGATTGAGGATTGAGGATTGAGGATTGAGGATCGAGTATTGAGGATTAAAGATTGAGGATTGAGGATTGAGGACTGAGGATTGAGGATTGAAGATTGAGGATAGGGGATTGAGGGTTGACGATTGAGGATTGAGTATTGAGGATTGAGGATTGAGGATTGAAGATTGAGAATTGATGATCGAAGATTGAGGATTGGGGATTGAGGATTGAGGATTAGGTCTGAGGGTTGAGGGTTGAGGTTCGAGGACTGAGTACAGAGGATTGAGGATTGAGAATTGAGGATTGAGGATTGAGGATTGAAGATTGAGGATTGGGTATTGAGGATTGAGAATTGAGAATTGAGGATGAAGACTGAGGGTTGAGGATTGAGGTTTGGGGATTGAGGGCTGAGGATTGAGGATTGAGGATTGAGTATTGAGCATTGAAGATTGAGGATTGAGGATTGAGGATTGAGGATTGAGGATTGAGGACTGAGCATTGAGGATTGAGGATTGAGCATTGAGGATTGAAGATTGAGGACAGGGGATTGAGGATTGAAGGTTGACGATTAAGAATTGAGAATTGGGGATTGAGTATCTAGGATTGGAGATTGATTATTGAGGATTGAAGATTGGGGATTGAGGACTGAGGATTGAGAATTGAGAATTGAGGATGAAGACTGAGGATTGAGGATTGAGGTTTGAGGAACGAGGATTGAGGATCGAAGATTGAGTATTGAGGATTGAGGATTGAGGATTGAAGATTGAGTATTGAGGATTGAGGATGAGGTCTGACGGTTAAGGATTGAGGATTGAGGATTGAGGATTGTGAATTGAGGATCGAGTATTGAGGATTGAAGGTTGAGGATTGGGTATTGAGGATTGAAAAATGAGGATTGAGGATTGAGGAATGAGGATTGAGGATTGAGTATTGAAGATCGAGTATTGAGGATTGAAGATTGAGGGTTGACGATTGAGGATTGAGAATTGAGGATTGAAAATTGAGGATTGAGGATTGAGGATTCAGGATTGAGGATTGATGATTGAGTATTAAAGATTGAAGATTGAGGATTGGGGATTGAGGATTGAGGATTGTGGATTGAAGATTGAGGATTGAGGATTGAGGATTGAGGACTGAGGATTGAGGATTGATGATTGAGGATTGAAGATTGAGTATTGAGGATTGAAGATTGAGGATTGAGGATTGATCATTAAGGACTGAGGATTGAGGATTGGGGATTGAGGATTGAGAATTGAGAACTGGTAATGAGGACTGAGTGTTGAGGATTGAGGATAGAGGATTGTGGATTGAGGATTGAGTATTGAAGATTGAGGATTGATTACTGAGTATTGAGGATTGAGGATTGAAAATTGATTATTGAGGATTGAAGATTGAGGATTGAGGATTGAGAATTGAGGATTGAGGATTGAGGATTGAAGATTGAGGAATGGGTACTGAGGAGTGAAGAATGAGGGTTGAGGATTGAGGATTGAGGATTTAGGATTGAAGATTGAGTATTGAGGATTGAAGATTGAGGATTGAGGATTGATCATTAAGGACTGAGGATTGAGGATTGAGGACTGAGGGTTGAGGATTGAGGATAGAGGACTGAGGATTGTGGATTGTGTATTGAAGATTGTGGATTGATGACTGAGTATTGAGGATTGAGGATTGAAAATTGATTATTGAGGATTGAAGATTGAGGATTGAGGATTGAGTATGTAGAATTGAGAATTGAGGATGAGGACTGAGGGTTGTGGATTGAGGTTTGAGGAATGAGGATTGAGGATTGAGGATTGAGGATTGAGGATTGAGGATTGAGGATTGAGGATTGAGTATTGAAGATTGAGTATTCATGTCTGAGGATTGAGAATTGAGGATTGAGGATTGAGGATTGAGGATTGAAAATTGAGTATCGGGGCTCAAGATTCAGGATTGAGGATCGAGTATTGAGGACGGAGAATGAGGACTGAGGGTTGAGGATTGAGGTTTGAGTATTGAATCCTGAGAATTCAGGATATTCTATTGAGTATTGAGAACTGAGGATTGATGGTTGAGTATTGAGGATTGAAGCTTGAGGATTGAGGAGTGAGTATTGAAGATTGAGGATTGATGATTGAGGATTGAGGATAGAGGATTGAGTATTGAGTATTGAGGATTGAGGATTGAAGATTGAGGATTGGGTATTGAGGATTGAAGAATGAGGATTGAGGATTGAGGATTGAGGATTGAGGATTGAAAATTGAGGATTGAGGATTGATGATTCAGGATTGAAGATTGAGTATTGAGGATTGAAGATTGAGGATTGAAGATTGAGGATTGAGGATTGAGGATTGAAGATTGAGGACTGGGGACTGAGTGTAGAGGGTTGACTGATGAGAATTGATGTCTGTGGATAGAGATTTGATGATTGCAGATTGAGTATTGAGTATTGAAAGCTCTGAACTGAGGATATTCTATTGAGGATTGAGGATTGACAGCTGAGTGTTGAGAACTGAGGGCTGAAGATTGAGGATTCAGGACTGAGGATTCAGGATTGTGGTTTGAGGACTGAGGATTGAGGATTGAGGATTGAGGATTGATGACTGAGTATTGAGGATGGAGGATTGAAAATTGATTATTGAGGATTGAAGATTGAGGATTGAGGATTGAGGATTGAGAATTGGGAATTGAGGATGAGGACTGAGGGTTGTGGATTGAGGTTTGAGGAATGAGGATTGAGGATTGAGGATTGAGGATTGAGGATTGAGGATTGAGGATTGAGGATTGAGTATTGAAGATTGAGTATTCATGACTGAGGATTGAGGATTGAGGATTGAAAATTGAGTATCGGGGACTCAAGATTGGGGATTGAGGATTGAGGATTGAGGACGGAGAATGAGGGCTGAGGGTTGAGGATTGAGGTTTGAGTATTGAATCCTGAGAATTCAGGATATTATATTGAGTATTGATAACTGAGGATTGATGGTTGAGTATTGAGGATTGAAGATTGAGGATTGAGGAATGAGTATTGAAGATTGAGGATTGATGATTGAGGATTGAGGATTGAGGATTGAGGATTGAGTATTGAAGATTGAGTATTCATGTCTGAGGATTGAGAATTGAGTATTAAGGATTGAAGATTGACGATTGAGGATTGAGGATTGGGGATTGAGGATTGAGGATTGAGGACTGAGTGTTGAGGGTTGAGTGATGAGAATTGATGTTTGTGGTTAGAGGTTTGAAGATTGCAGATTGAGTATTGAGTATTGAAAACTGTGAATTGATGATATTCTATTGATGATTGAGGATTAACAGCTGATTCATGAGGTCTGAGGTCTGAAGATTGAGGATTCAGGATTGAGGATACAGGATTGAGGTTTGAGGACTGAGGATTGAGGATTGAGGATTGAGGATTGAAGACTGAGGATTGAGGATTGAGGATGAGGGCTGAGGGTTGAGGATTGAGGTTTGAGGATTGAAGATTGAGTATTGTGGATTGAGGATTGAGGATTGAAGATTGAGTTTTGAGGTATGAAGACTGACGATTGATGATTGAGGATTGAGGACTGAGGATTGAGGATTGAGGATTGAGGATTGAGGATTGAGGTTTGAGGACTGACGACTGAGGATTGAAGATTGAGAATTGAGGGTTGAGGATTGAGGATTGAAGATTGAGGATTGGGTATTGAGGAATGAAGAATGAGGATTGAGGATTGAGGATTGAGGATTGAGGATTGACGATTGAGGATTGAGTATTGAGTTTTGAGAATTGAGGGTTGATGATTCAAGATTGAGTACTGCGGATTGTAGAGTGAGGATTGAGGATTGAGGATTGAGGATTGAGTATTGAAGATTTAGTATTGAGGATTGAAGATAGAGGATTGAGGATTGAGGATTGAAGATTGAGGATTGGGTATTGAGGATTGAAGAATGAGGATTGAGGATTGAGGATTGAGGATTGAGTGTTGAGGATTGAAGATTGAGTATTGAGGACAGAAGACTGACGATTGAGGATTGAGGATTGAGGTTTGAGGATTGAGGATTGAGGATTGAGGATTGAGGATTGAGGATTGAGGATTGAAGATTGAGGATTGGAGATTGAGGGTTGACGATTGAGGATTGAGTATTGATGATTCAGAATTGAGGATTGATGATTGAAGATCGAGTATTGAGGATTCAAGATTGAGGATTGAGGATTGAGGATTGAGGATTGAAGATTGAGGATTGGGGACTGAGTGTAGAGGGTTGACTGATGAGATTTGATGTCTGTGGATAGAGATTTGATGATTGCAGATTGAGTATTGAGTATTGAAAGCTCTGAACTGAGGATATTCTATTGAGGATTGAGGATTGACAGCTGAGTGTTGAGGACTGAGGGCTGAAGATTGAGGATTCAGGACTGAGGATTCAGGATTGTGGTTTGAGGGCTGAGGATTGAGGATTGAGGATTGAGGACTGAGGATTGTGGATTGAGGATTGAGAATTGAGGATTGACGATTGAGGATTCAAGATTGAGGATTGGGTATTGAGGAATGAAGATTGAGGATTGAGGATTGAGGATTGAGGATTGAGGATTGAAGATTGAGTATTGAGGACTAAAGATTGACGATTGAGGATTGCGGATTGAGGATTGACGACTGAGTATTGAGGATTGAAGATTGAGGATTGAGGATTGATCATTAAGGACTGAGGATTGAGGATTGAGGATAGAGGATTGAGAATTCAGAACTGATAATGAGGACTGAGGGTTGAGGAGTGAGGATAGAGGATTGAGAATTGAGGGTTGAGTATTGAAGATTGAGGATTGATGACTGAGTATTGAGGATGGAGGATTGAAAATTGATTATTGAGGATTGAAGATTGAGGATTGAGCATTGAGGATTGAGAATTGGGAATTGAGGATGAGGACTGAGGGTTGTGGATTGAGGTTTGAGGAATGAGGATTGAGGATTGAGGATTGAGGATTGAGGATTGAGGATTGAGGATTCATAATTGAGGTTTGAGGACTAAGGATTGAGGATTGAAGATTGTGTATTGAGGATTGAAGGTTGAGGATTGAGGATTGAGGATTGAGGATTGACGATGAGGGCTGTGGGTAGAGGATTGAGGTTTGAGGACTGAGGACTGAGGATTGAGAATTGAGAACTGAGGACTGAGGATTGAGGATTGAAGATTGAGGATTGGGTAGTGAGGATTGAAGAATGAGGGTTGAGGATTGAGGATTGAGGATTGAGTGTTGAGGTTTGAAGATTGAGTATTGAGGGTTTAAGACTGACGATTGAGGATTGAGGATTGAGGATTGAGGATTGAGGATTGAGGATTGAGGATTGAAGATTGAGTATTGAGGATTGAAGATTGAGGATTGCGGACTGAGGATTGAGGATTGAGGATTGAAGATTGAGGATTGAGGATTGAGGATTGAGGATTGAGGATTGAGGATTGAAGATTGAATATTGATGATTGAATATTGAGGATTGAGGATTGAGGGTTGTGGATTGAGGACGAGGACTGAGGGTTGAATATTGATGTTTTCGGTCTGAGGATTGAGGATTGAGGATTGAGAATTGAGGATTGAGGATTGAGGATTGAAGATTGAGGATTGAGAATTGAGGATTGAGGAATGAGGGTTGTGGATTGAGGACGAGGACTGAGGGTTGAATATTGATGTTTTCGGTCTGAGGATTGAGGATTGAAGATTGAGAATTGAGGATTGAGGATTGAGGATTGAAGATTGAGGTTTGGGTATTGAGGATTCAAGAATGAGGATTGAGGATTGATGATTAAGTATTGAGGATTGCAGATTGTGTATTGAGGATTGAAGATTGAGTGTTGAGGATAGAGGACTGAGGATTGAGGATTGAGGATTGAGGATTGAGGATCGAGTATTGAGGATTAAAGATTGAGGATTGAGGATTGAGGACTGAGGATTGAGGATTGAAGATTGAGGATAGGGGATTGAGGGTTGACGATTGAGGATTGAGTATTGAGGATTGAGAATTGAGGATTGAGGATTGAAGATCGAGTATTGAGGATTGAAGATTGAGGATTGAGGATTGAGGATTGAAGATTGAGGACTGAGGGTTGAGGGTTGAGTGATGAGAATTGATGTTTGCGGATTGAGATTTGAAGATTGAAGAATGGGGATTGAGTATTGAAAACTGTGAATTGAGGATATTCTATTGAGGATTGAGGATTGACAATTGATTGTTGATGTCTGAGGGCTGAAGGTTGAGGATTCAGGATTGAGGATTCGGGATTGAGGTTTGAGGACTGAGGATTGAGGGTTGAGGATTGAGGATTGAGGATTGAGGATAGACGCTTGAGGATTGAGGATTGAGGATGGAGGATTGAACAGAGTGGACTGAGTGTTGAGGATTGAGTGTTGAGAATTGATGTTTGAGGACTGAGATTTGATTATCGAATATTGTGGATTGAGTATTGAACCACGGGAATTCAGGATATTCTATTGAGTATTGAGAATTGAGGTTTGATGGCTGAGTATTGAGGATTGATGGTTGAGGGTTGTGTGTTGAATATTGAGGATTGAGGATTGAGGATTGAGGATTGAGGATTGAGGATTGAAGATTGAGAATTGATGATCGAAGATTGAGGATTGGGGATTGAGGATTGAGGATTAGGTCTGAGGGTTGAGGGTTGAGGTTCGAGGACTGAGTACAGAGGATTGAGGATTGAGAATTGAGGATTGCGGATTGAGGATTGAAGATTGAGGATTGGGTATTGAGGATTGAGAATTGAGAATTGAGGATGAAGACTGAGGGTTGAGGATTGAGGTTTGGGGATTGAGGGCTGAGGATTGAGGATTGAGGATTGAGTATTGAGCATTGAAGATTGAGGATTGAGGATTGAGGATTGAGGATTGAGGATTGAGGACTGAGCATTGAGGATTGAGGATTGAGCATTGAGGATTGAAGATTGAGGACAGGGGATTGAGGATTGAAGGTTGACGATTAAGAATTGAGAATTGGGGATTGAGTATCTAGGATTGGAGATTGATTATTGAGGATTGAAGATTGGGGATTGAGGACTGAGGATTGAGAATTGAGAATTGAGGATGAAGACTGAGGATTGAGGATTGAGGTTTGAGGAACGAGGATTGAGGATCGAAGATTGAGTATTGAGGATTGAGGATTGAGGATTGAAGATTGAGTATTGAGGATTGAGGATGAGGTCTGACGGTTAAGGATTGAGGATTGAGGATTGAGGATTGTGAATTGAGGATCGAGTATTGAGGATTGAAGGTTGAGGATTGGGTATTGAGGATTGAAAAATGAGGATTGAGGATTGAGGAATGAGGATTGAGGATTGAGTATTGAAGATCGAGTATTGAGGATTGAAGATTGAGGGTTGACGATTGAGGATTGAGAATTGAGGATTGAAAATTGAGGATTGAGGATTGAGGATTCAGGATTGAGGATTGATGATTGAGTATTAAAGATTGAAGATTGAGGATTGGGGATTGAGGATTGAGGATTGTGGATTGAAGATTGAGGATTGAGGATTGAGGATTGAGGACTGAGGATTGAGGATTGATGATTGAGGATTGAAGATTGAGTATTGAGGATTGAAGATTGAGGATTGAGGATTGATCATTAAGGACTGAGGATTGAGGATTGGGGATTGAGGATTGAGAATTGAGAACTGGTAATGAGGACTGAGTGTTGAGGATTGAGGATAGAGGATTGTGGATTGAGGATTGAGTATTGAAGATTGAGGATTGATTACTGAGTATTGAGGATTGAGGATTGAAAATTGATTATTGAGGATTGAAGATTGAGGATTGAGGATTGAGAATTGAGGATTGAGGATTGAGGATTGAAGATTGAGGAATGGGTACTGAGGAGTGAAGAATGAGGGTTGAGGATTGAGGATTGAGGATTTAGGATTGAAGATTGAGTATTGAGGATTGAAGATTGAGGATTGAGGATTGATCATTAAGGACTGAGGATTGAGGATTGAGGACTGAGGGTTGAGGATTGAGGATAGAGGACTGAGGATTGTGGATTGTGTATTGAAGATTGTGGATTGATGACTGAGTATTGAGGATTGAGGATTGAAAATTGATTATTGAGGATTGAAGATTGAGGATTGAGGATTGAGTATGTAGAATTGAGAATTGAGGATGAGGACTGAGGGTTGTGGATTGAGGTTTGAGGAATGAGGATTGAGGATTGAGGATTGAGGATTGAGGATTGAGGATTGAGGATTGAGGATTGAGTATTGAAGATTGAGTATTCATGTCTGAGGATTGAGAATTGAGGATTGAGGATTGAGGATTGAGGATTGAAAATTGAGTATCGGGGCTCAAGATTCAGGATTGAGGATCGAGTATTGAGGACGGAGAATGAGGACTGAGGGTTGAGGATTGAGGTTTGAGTATTGAATCCTGAGAATTCAGGATATTCTATTGAGTATTGAGAACTGAGGATTGATGGTTGAGTATTGAGGATTGAAGCTTGAGGATTGAGGAGTGAGTATTGAAGATTGAGGATTGATGATTGAGGATTGAGGATAGAGGATTGAGGATTGAGTATTGAGGATTGAGGATTGAAGATTGAGGATTGGGTATTGAGGATTGAAGAATGAGGATTGAGGATTGAGGATTGAGGATTGAGGATTGAAAATTGAGGATTGAGGATTGATGATTCAGGATTGAAGATTGAGTATTGAGGATTGAAGATTGAGGATTGAAGATTGAGGATTGAGGATTGAGGATTGAAGATTGAGGACTGGGGACTGAGTGTAGAGGGTTGACTGATGAGAATTGATGTCTGTGGATAGAGATTTGATGATTGCAGATTGAGTATTGAGTATTGAAAGCTCTGAACTGAGGATATTCTATTGAGGATTGAGGATTGACAGCTGAGTGTTGAGAACTGAGGGCTGAAGATTGAGGATTCAGGACTGAGGATTCAGGATTGTGGTTTGAGGACTGAGGATTGAGGATTGAGGATTGAGGATTGATGACTGAGTATTGAGGATGGAGGATTGAAAATTGATTATTGAGGATTGAAGATTGAGGATTGAGGATTGAGGATTGAGAATTGGGAATTGAGGATGAGGACTGAGGGTTGTGGATTGAGGTTTGAGGAATGAGGATTGAGGATTGAGGATTGAGGATTGAGGATTGAGGATTGAGGATTGAGGATTGAGTATTGAAGATTGAGTATTCATGACTGAGGATTGAGGATTGAGGATTGAAAATTGAGTATCGGGGACTCAAGATTGGGGATTGAGGATTGAGGATTGAGGACGGAGAATGAGGGCTGAGGGTTGAGGATTGAGGTTTGAGTATTGAATCCTGAGAATTCAGGATATTATATTGAGTATTGATAACTGAGGATTGATGGTTGAGTATTGAGGATTGAAGATTGAGGATTGAGGAATGAGTATTGAAGATTGAGGATTGATGATTGAGGATTGAGGATTGAGGATTGAGGATTGAGTATTGAAGATTGAGTATTCATGTCTGAGGATTGAGAATTGAGTATTAAGGATTGAAGATTGACGATTGAGGATTGAGGATTGGGGATTGAGGATTGAGGATTGAGGACTGAGTGTTGAGGGTTGAGTGATGAGAATTGATGTTTGTGGTTAGAGGTTTGAAGATTGCAGATTGAGTATTGAGTATTGAAAACTGTGAATTGATGATATTCTATTGATGATTGAGGATTAACAGCTGATTCATGAGGTCTGAGGTCTGAAGATTGAGGATTCAGGATTGAGGATACAGGATTGAGGTTTGAGGACTGAGGATTGAGGATTGAGGATTGAGGATTGAAGACTGAGGATTGAGGATTGAGGATGAGGGCTGAGGGTTGAGGATTGAGGTTTGAGGATTGAAGATTGAGTATTGTGGATTGAGGATTGAGGATTGAAGATTGAGTTTTGAGGTATGAAGACTGACGATTGAGGATTGAGGATTGAGGACTGAGGATTGAGGATTGAGGATTGAGGATTGAGGATTGAGGTTTGAGGACTGACGACTGAGGATTGAAGATTGAGAATTGAGGGTTGAGGATTGAGGATTGAAGATTGAGGATTGGGTATTGAGGAATGAAGAATGAGGATTGAGGATTGAGGATTGAGGATTGAGGATTGACGATTGAGGATTGAGGATTGAGGATTGAGGATTGAGTATTGAAGATTGAGTATTCATGTCTGAGGATTGAGAATTGAGTATTAAGGATTGAAGATTGACGATTGAGGATTGAGGATTGGGGATTGAGGATTGAGGATTGAGGACTGAGTGTTGAGGGTTGAGTGATGAGAATTGATGTTTGTGGTTAGAGGTTTGAAGATTGCAGATTGAGTATTGAGTATTGAAAACTGTGAATTGATGATATTCTATTGATGATTGAGGATTAACAGCTGATTCATGAGGTCTGAGGTCTGAAGATTGAGGATTCAGGATTGAGGATACAGGATTGAGGTTTGAGGACTGAGGATTGAGGATTGAGGATTGAGGATTGAAGACTGAGGATTGAGGATTGAGGATGAGGGCTGAGGGTTGAGGATTGAGGTTTGAGGATTGAAGATTGAGTATTGTGGATTGAGGATTGAGGATTGAAGATTGAGTTTTGAGGTATGAAGACTGACGATTGAGGATTGAGGATTGAGGACTGAGGATTGAGGATTGAGGATTGAGGATTGAGGATTGAGGTTTGAGGACTGACGACTGAGGATTGAAGATTGAGAATTGAGGGTTGAGGATTGAGGATTGAAGATTGAGGATTGGGTATTGAGGAATGAAGAATGAGGATTGAGGATTGAGGATTGAGGATTGAGGATTGACGATTGAGGATTGAGTATTGAGTTTTGAGAATTGAGGGTTGATGATTCAAGATTGAGTACTGAGGATTGTAGAGTGAGGATTGAGGATTGAGGATTGAGGATTGAGTATTGAAGATTTAGTATTGAGGATTGAAGATAGAGGATTGAGGATTGAGGATTGAAGATTGAGGATTGGGTATTGAGGATTGAAGAATGAGGATTGAGGATTGAGGATTGAGGATTGAGTGTTGAGGATTGAAGATTGAGTATTGAGGACAGAAGACTGACGATTGAGGATTGAGGATTGAGGTTTGAGGATTGAGGATTGAGGATTGAGGATTGAGGATTGAGGATTGAGGATTGAAGATTGAGGATTGGAGATTGAGGGTTGACGATTGAGGATTGAGTATTGATGATTCAGAATTGAGGATTGATGATTGAAGATCGAGTATTGAGGATTCAAGATTGAGGATTGAGGATTGAGGATTGAAGATTGAGGACTGAGGGTTGAGGGTTGAGCGATGAGCATTGATGTTTGCGGATTGAGATTTGAAGGTTGAAGAATGGGGATTGAGTATTGAAAACTGTGAATTGAGGATATTCTATTGAGGATTGAGGATTGACAATTGATTGTTGAGGTCTGAGGGCTGAAGACTGAGGATTCAGGATTGAGGATTCGGGGTTGAGGTTTGAGGACTGATGATTGAGTGTTGAGGATTGAGGATTGAGGATTGACGCTTGAGGATTGAGGATTGAAGATGGAAGATTGAAGAGAGTGGACTGATTGTTGAGGATTGAGTGTTGAGAATTTATGTTTGAGGATTGAGATTTGAAGATTGAAGAATGGGGATTGAGTATTGAAAACTGTGAATTGAGGATATTCTATTGAGGATTGAGGATTGACAATTGATTGTTGATGTCTGAGGGCTGAAGGTTGAGGATTCAGGATTGAGGATTCGGGATTGAGGTTTGAGGACTGAGGATTGAGGGTTGAGGATTGAGGATTGAGGATTGAGGATAGACGCTTGAGGATTGAGGATTGAGGATGGAGGATTGAACAGAGTGGACTGAGTGTTGAGGATTGAGTGTTGAGAATTGATGTTTGAGGACTGAGATTTGATTATCGAATATTGTGGATTGAGTATTGAACCACGGGAATTCAGGATATTCTATTGAGTATTGAGAATTGAGGTTTGATGGCTGAGTATTGAGGATTGATGGTTGAGGGTTGTGTGTTGAATATTGAGGATTGAGGATTGAGGATTGAGGATTGAGGATTGAGGATTGAAGATTGAGAATTGATGATCGAAGATTGAGGATTGGGGATTGAGGATTGAGGATTAGGTCTGAGGGTTGAGGGTTGAGGTTCGAGGACTGAGTACAGAGGATTGAGGATTGAGAATTGAGGATTGAGGATTGAGGATTGAAGATTGAGGATTGGGTATTGAGGATTGAGAATTGAGAATTGAGGATGAAGACTGAGGGTTGAGGATTGAGGTTTGGGGATTGAGGGCTGAGGATTGAGGATTGAGGATTGAGTATTGAGCATTGAAGATTGAGGATTGAGGATTGAGGATTGAGGATTGAGGATTGAGGACTGAGCATTGAGGATTGAGGATTGAGCATTGAGGATTGAAGATTGAGGACAGGGGATTGAGGATTGAAGGTTGACGATTAAGAATTGAGAATTGGGGATTGAGTATCTAGGATTGGAGATTGATTATTGAGGATTGAAGATTGGGGATTGAGGACTGAGGATTGAGAATTGAGAATTGAGGATGAAGACTGAGGATTGAGGATTGAGGTTTGAGGAACGAGGATTGAGGATCGAAGATTGAGTATTGAGGATTGAGGATTGAGGATTGAAGATTGAGTATTGAGGATTGAGGATGAGGTCTGACGGTTAAGGATTGAGGATTGAGGATTGAGGATTGTGAATTGAGGATCGAGTATTGAGGATTGAAGGTTGAGGATTGGGTATTGAGGATTGAAAAATGAGGATTGAGGATTGAGGAATGAGGATTGAGGATTGAGTATTGAAGATCGAGTATTGAGGATTGAAGATTGAGGGTTGACGATTGAGGATTGAGAATTGAGGATTGAAAATTGAGGATTGAGGATTGAGGATTCAGGATTGAGGATTGATGATTGAGTATTAAAGATTGAAGATTGAGGATTGGGGATTGAGGATTGAGGATTGTGGATTGAAGATTGAGGATTGAGGATTGAGGATTGAGGACTGAGGATTGAGGATTGATGATTGAGGATTGAAGATTGAGTATTGAGGATTGAAGATTGAGGATTGAGGATTGATCATTAAGGACTGAGGATTGAGGATTGGGGATTGAGGATTGAGAATTGAGAACTGGTAATGAGGACTGAGTGTTGAGGATTGAGGATAGAGGATTGTGGATTGAGGATTGAGTATTGAAGATTGAGGATTGATTACTGAGTATTGAGGATTGAGGATTGAAAATTGATTATTGAGGATTGAAGATTGAGGATTGAGGATTGAGAATTGAGGATTGAGGATTGAGGATTGAAGATTGAGGAATGGGTACTGAGGAGTGAAGAATGAGGGTTGAGGATTGAGGATTGAGGATTTAGGATTGAAGATTGAGTATTGAGGATTGAAGATTGAGGATTGAGGATTGATCATTAAGGACTGAGGATTGAGGATTGAGGACTGAGGGTTGAGGATTGAGGATAGAGGACTGAGGATTGTGGATTGTGTATTGAAGATTGTGGATTGATGACTGAGTATTGAGGATTGAGGATTGAAAATTGATTATTGAGGATTGAAGATTGAGGATTGAGGATTGAGTATGTAGAATTGAGAATTGAGGATGAGGACTGAGGGTTGTGGATTGAGGTTTGAGGAATGAGGATTGAGGATTGAGGATTGAGGATTGAGGATTGAGGATTGAGGATTGAGGATTGAGTATTGAAGATTGAGTATTCATGTCTGAGGATTGAGAATTGAGGATTGAGGATTGAGGATTGAGGATTGAAAATTGAGTATCGGGGCTCAAGATTCAGGATTGAGGATCGAGTATTGAGGACGGAGAATGAGGACTGAGGGTTGAGGATTGAGGTTTGAGTATTGAATCCTGAGAATTCAGGATATTCTATTGAGTATTGAGAACTGAGGATTGATGGTTGAGTATTGAGGATTGAAGCTTGAGGATTGAGGAGTGAGTATTGAAGATTGAGGATTGATGATTGAGGATTGAGGATAGAGGATTGAGGATTGAGTATTGAGGATTGAGGATTGAAGATTGAGGATTGGGTATTGAGGATTGAAGAATGAGGATTCAGGATTGAGGATTGAGGATTGAGGATTGAAAATTGAGGATTGAGGATTGATGATTCAGGATTGAAGATTGAGTATTGAGGATTGAAGATTGAGGATTGAAGATTGAGGATTGAGGATTGAGGATTGAAGATTGAGGACTGGGGACTGAGTGTAGAGGGTTGACTGATGAGAATTGATGTCTGTGGATAGAGATTTGATGATTGCAGATTGAGTATTGAGTATTGAAAGCTCTGAACTGAGGATATTCTATTGAGGATTGAGGATTGACAGCTGAGTGTTGAGAACTGAGGGCTGAAGATTGAGGATTCAGGACTGAGGATTCAGGATTGTGGTTTGAGGACTGAGGATTGAGGATTGAGGATTGAGGATTGATGACTGAGTATTGAGGATGGAGGATTGAAAATTGATTATTGAGGATTGAAGATTGAGGATTGAGGATTGAGGATTGAGAATTGGGAATTGAGGATGAGGACTGAGGGTTGTGGATTGAGGTTTGAGGAATGAGGATTGAGGATTGAGGATTGAGGATTGAGGATTGAGGATTGAGGATTGAGGATTGAGTATTGAAGATTGAGTATTCATGACTGAGGATTGAGGATTGAGGATTGAAAATTGAGTATCGGGGACTCAAGATTGGGGATTGAGGATTGAGGATTGAGGACGGAGAATGAGGGCTGAGGGTTGAGGATTGAGGTTTGAGTATTGAATCCTGAGAATTCAGGATATTATATTGAGTATTGATAACTGAGGATTGATGGTTGAGTATTGAGGATTGAAGATTGAGGATTGAGGAATGAGTATTGAAGATTGAGGATTGATGATTGAGGATTGAGGATTGAGGATTGAGGATTGAGTATTGAAGATTGAGTATTCATGTCTGAGGATTGAGAATTGAGTATTAAGGATTGAAGATTGACGATTGAGGATTGAGGATTGGGGATTGAGGATTGAGGATTGAGGACTGAGTGTTGAGGGTTGAGTGATGAGAATTGATGTTTGTGGTTAGAGGTTTGAAGATTGCAGATTGAGTATTGAGTATTGAAAACTGTGAATTGATGATATTCTATTGATGATTGAGGATTAACAGCTGATTCATGAGGTCTGAGGTCTGAAGATTGAGGATTCAGGATTGAGGATACAGGATTGAGGTTTGAGGACTGAGGATTGAGGATTGAGGATTGAGGATTGAAGACTGAGGATTGAGGATTGAGGATGAGGGCTGAGGGTTGAGGATTGAGGTTTGAGGATTGAAGATTGAGTATTGTGGATTGAGGATTGAGGATTGAAGATTGAGTTTTGAGGTATGAAGACTGACGATTGAGGATTGAGGATTGAGGACTGAGGATTGAGGATTGAGGATTGAGGATTGAGGATTGAGGTTTGAGGACTGACGACTGAGGATTGAAGATTGAGAATTGAGGGTTGAGGATTGAGGATTGAAGATTGAGGATTGGGTATTGAGGAATGAAGAATGAGGATTGAGGATTGAGGATTGAGGATTGAGGATTGACGATTGAGGATTGAGTATTGAGTTTTGAGAATTGAGGGTTGATGATTCAAGATTGAGTACTGAGGATTGTAGAGTGAGGATTGAGGATTGAGGATTGAGGATTGAGTATTGAAGATTTAGTATTGAGGATTGAAGATAGAGGATTGAGGATTGAGGATTGAAGATTGAGGATTGGGTATTGAGGATTGAAGAATGAGGATTGAGGATTGAGGATTGAGGATTGAGTGTTGAGGATTGAAGATTGAGTATTGAGGACAGAAGACTGACGATTGAGGATTGAGGATTGAGGTTTGAGGATTGAGGATTGAGGATTGAGGATTGAGGATTGAGGATTGAGGATTGAAGATTGAGGATTGGAGATTGAGGGTTGACGATTGAGGATTGAGTATTGATGATTCAGAATTGAGGATTGATGATTGAAGATCGAGTATTGAGGATTCAAGATTGAGGATTGAGGATTGAGGATTGAAGATTGAGGACTGAGGGTTGAGGGTTGAGCGATGAGCATTGATGTTTGCGGATTGAGATTTGAAGGTTGAAGAATGGGGATTGAGTATTGAAAACTGTGAATTGAGGATATTCTATTGAGGATTGAGGATTGACAATTGATTGTTGAGGTCTGAGGGCTGAAGACTGAGGATTCAGGATTGAGGATTCGGGGTTGAGGTTTGAGGACTGATGATTGAGTGTTGAGGATTGAGGATTGAGGATTGACGCTTGAGGATTGAGGATTGAAGATGGAAGATTGAAGAGAGTGGACTGATTGTTGAGGATTGAGTGTTGAGAATTTATGTTTGAGGATTGAGATTTGATTATCGAATATTGTGGATTGAGTATTGAACCATGGGAATTCAGGATATTCTATTGAGTATTGAGAATTGAGGTTTGATGGTTGAGTATTGAGGACTGATGGTTGAGGGTTGTCTGTTGAGTATTGAGGATTGAGGATTGAGGATTGAGGATTGAGAATTGAGGATTGAAGATTGAGTATTGATGATCGAAGATTGAGGATTGAGGATTGAGGTTTGAGGATTGAGGACGAGGACTGACGGCTGAGGATTGAGGTTTGAGGATTGAGGATTGATGATTGAGGACTGAGGAATGAGGATTGAGGGTTGAGCATTGAGGATTGAGGATTCAGGATGGGGGCTGAGGGTTGAGGATTGAGGTTTGAGGACTGAGGACTGAGGATTGAGGATTGAGAATTGAGGATTGAGGATTGAGGGTTGAAGATTGAGGATTGGGTATTGAGGAATGAAGAATGAGGATTGAGGATTGAGGATTGAGGATTGAGGATTCAAGATTGAGTATTGAGGATTGAAGACTGACGACTGAGGATTGAGGATTGAGGATGGAGCATTGAGGATTGAAGATTGAGGACTGGGGATTGAGGATTGAAGATTGAGGATCAAGGATTGAGGATTGGTCATTGAGGATCTAGGATTGGAGATTGATTATTGAGGATTGAAGATTGAGGATTGAGGATTGAGGGTTGTGGTTTGAGGACGAGGACTGAGGGTTGACGATTGAGTATTGAAGATTGAGGATTGATGACTGGGGATTGAGGATTGAGGATCGAGGATTGAGGATTGAGGATTGAAGATTGAGTATTGAGGATTGAATGTTGAGTATTGAGGACTGAGGATTGAGGATTGAGGATTGAGGACTGAGGATTGACGATTGAGTATTGAAGATTGAGGATTGATGACTGGGGATTGAGGATTGAGGATCGAGGATTGAGGATTGAGGATTGAAGATTGAGTATTGAGGATTGAATGTTGAGTATTGAGGACTGAGGATTGAGGATATTCTATTGAGTATTGAAAATTGAGGATTGATGGTTGAGTATTGAGGATTGAGTATTGAGTATTGAGGATCGAAGATTGAGTATTGAGGATTCAAGATTGAGGTTTGAGGATTGAGGATTGAGGATGGAGGATGAGGGCTGAGGTTTGAGGATTGAGGTTTGAGTATTGAATCCCGAGAATTCAGGATATTCTATTGAGTATTGAGAATTGAGGATTGATAGTTGAGTATTCAGGATTGAGGATTGAGGATTGAGGTTTGAGTATTGAAGATTGAGGTTTGACGATTGAGGATTGAGGATTGAGGATTGAGGATTGAGGATTTAGGATTGAGTATTGAAGGTTGAGGATTGATGATTGAGTATTGAGGATAGAGGATTGAGGATTGTCGATTGAAGATTGAGTATTGAGGATTGAAGATTGAGGATTGAGGATTGAGCATTGAAGATTGTGGATTGAAGATTCAGGATTGAGGATTGAGTATTGAGGATTGAGGATTGAGGATTGAAGATTGAATATTGATGATTGAATATTCAGGATTGAGGATTGAGGGTTGTGGATTGAGGACGAGGACTGAGGGTTGAATATTGATGTTTGAGGTCTGAGGATTGAGGATTGAGGATTGAGAATTGAGGATTGAGGATTGAGGATTGAAGATTGAGGATTGGGTATTGAGTATTCAAGAATGAGGATTGAGGATTGATTATTAAGGATTGAGGATTGCAGATTGAGTACTGTGGATTGAAGATTGAGGATTGAGGATTGAGGATTGAAGATTGAGGACTGAGGTTTGAGGGTTGAGCGATGAGCATTGATGTTTGCGGATTGAGATTTGAAGGTTGAAGAATGGGGATTGAGTATTGAAAACTGTGAATTGAGGATATTCTATTGAGGATTGAGGATTGACAATTGATTGTTGAGGTCTGAGGGGTGAAGATTGGGGATTCAGGATTGAGGATCCGGGGTTCAGGTTTGAGGACTGATGATTGAGGGTTGATGATTGAGGATTGAGGATTGACGCTTGAGGATTGAGGATTGAAGATGGAGGATTGAAGAGAGTGGACTGAGTGTTGAGGATTGAGTGTTGAGAATTTATGTTTGAGGATTGAGATTTGATTATCGAATATTGTGGATTGAGTATTGAACCATGGGAATTCAGGATATTCTATTGAGTATTGAGAATTGAGGTTTGATGGTTGAGTATTGAGGACTGATGGTTGAGGGTTGTCTGTTGAGTATTGAGGATTGAGGATTGAGGATTGAGGATTGAGAATTGAGGATTGAAGATTGAGTATTGATGATCGAAGATTGAGGATTGAGGATTGAGGTTTGAGGATTGAGGACGAGGACTGACGGCTGAGGATTGAGGTTTGAGGATTGAGGATTGATGATTGAGGACTGAGGAATGAGGATTGAGGGTTGAGCATTGAGGATTGAGGATTCAGGATGGGGGCTGAGGGTTGAGGATTGAGGTTTGAGGACTGAGGACTGAGGATTGAGGATTGAGAATTGAGGATTGAGGATTGAGGGTTGAAGATTGAGGATTGGGTATTGAGGAATGAAGAATGAGGATTGAGGATTGAGGATTGAGGATTGAGGATTCAAGATTGAGTATTGAGGATTGAAGACTGACGACTGAGGATTGAGGATTGAGGATGGAGCATTGAGGATTGAAGATTGAGGACTGGGGATTGAGGATTGAAGATTGAGGATCAAGGATTGAGGATTGGTCATTGAGGATCTAGGATTGGTGATTGATTATTGAGGATTGAAGATTGAGGATTGAGGATTGAGGGTTGTGGTTTGAGGACGAGGACTGAGGGTTGAGTATTGATGTTTGAGGTCTGAGGATAGAGGATTGAGGTTTGAGAATTGAGCATTGAGGATTGAGGATTGAGGATTGAGGATTGAGGATTGAGTATTGAGGATTGAAGATTGAGGATTGAGGATTGAGGATTGAGGATTGAGGATTGAGGACTGAGGATTGAGGATTGAGGATTGAGGACTGAGGATTGACGATTGAGTATTGAAGATTGAGGATTGATGACTGGGGATTGAGGATTGAGGATCGAGGATTGAGGATTGAGGATTGAAGATTGAGTATTGAGGATTGAATGTTGAGTATTGAGGACTGAGGATTGAGGATATTCTATTGAGT